>NC_138454.1:12595000-12863942 GCF_040668555.2 Bombus flavifrons
GTCTTTAGTGCTGGTTTAGGAGATATCGTTGAAGCTATATTAAAGAATCAAGGAGTTCTATTTGATAATGTAAAGGTGACAGTTAACACATACAATTTTCTTTATCGCTTTATCTTCTTTGCTTTTTCTAAACTTGTAGTAATAATGGCAGAAAGAATATATTCAGAGTTATAATATTCATTTTTAGATAATCTCCAATTTTCTCAAATACAAAGATGGAAAATTGGCAGGCTTTCAAAATGAAAGACTAATTCATGTTTTCAATAAAAACGAACATGCAATAGAACAAGACTATTTTAAAGTTCTTGAAGGAAGGAAAAATGTTTTTTTAATGGGTGATACCATAGGAGATGCATCGATGGTCGATGGAATGGTGAATACACGTGCTGTACTAAAAATTGGCTTTCTTTATGACAATGTAAGTACTATGTATTGCATCGTGTTTATTTATAACAAATAATTATCATTGTATGTCTTGCCTTATAATTAGAACTTTTCTAGAGAAGGATCATGAATTCAATAGAAATTTTGATCTTTTACAGATTGAAAGCAGCCTGGCTTCATTTATGGAAAAATTTGACATTGTCTTGGTCGATGATCAAACGATGCAAGTTCCGATCGATATATTAAAACTATTGTTATAACATATAACAAATAATTAAATGTGATTTTCTAATTCTTATTACTTATGAAGTAACTCTTCCACTTAATACAAGCGAATATTTCTCCTTTATGTTTTATGTGTATCGCACCCATTAAGTGAAACTAATCACCATAATTTAATTATAATTTATTTAATTCAATTGTAACAGTTTAACGAAATTTATTAAAAGATATCATTTCAACGATAATATTGTTCCCCAGCGTGATTTTAAATGTTAAATATTTATAATGTATATATTTTCTAGTAAAAACTACTAAATTAATTTCATTAATCTCATTAGAATGACTAAATAACATTGATTTTTCCTTTGCATTTAAATCTTCGTAGAATTTGTTTAAAAATCGAACAGGTCCGTACTAAAATTTTACACTATTAATATTTTTAGTGAAACTTTTCAAATTAATGAACGTATACGTACGTACATGTACTCATTCATAAAACTTTTTCTTTATAATGGCTATTATTCTATCGCAGAAAGGAAGCAAATTCTGTTCTGCAAAATATAATAATAAAAATAACATTAAATGCAATTGTCGCTAATGATTATGATAAAATTCCCTACTCGGACCATGAATTCATAACACTTTAGCACATTTTAGGAAAAAGTAAGTTGAGAACCGTTGATCAATGATTAGTCTTCAATACGCTACTTACTAACCACAAAGTACTCGTGTCTCTCGTTTATTGAAGTTTGATAATTTTGCATTCCAAAAAGTATTCTGGCGTAAGTTATTTCTAAGTTGCTTTTAATCGAGACAACTTATTTTAGAATGCTGCATTGTAATGCTCAATATCAACGAATTTTATAAAACTTAAAACTTGAAATATCTCAACTTATCGTGAAATAACTCCGATCTTCGACAAATACAATTCGACTAATCGATTCTAATCGATATTAAATATCCTAAATTCGATAATAAATTGCAAATCGAGTCAAGAGCATTTAATATAAATTAATTTCAATTACCTTTCTAATTTGATTTATAACCAATAAATCTAAGATTTCTTTTATAGGTATTATTAATCCCTGAAGAAATTACGAGGAACTGTCTTACGTAAAATTATATTCTAGAGTTAGTAATAAATTGAAAAATTAAATGAACAGTATAGCAGAAGCTTGTAATAACCTTAAAAAAGAATATGATGGGTGTTTCAAACTTTGGTTTTCCGAAAAATTTCTTAAAGGTGATTTAGACGATTCAATGTGCTCGAATCATTTTAAATTGTACAATCAATGCCTTCAGGTAACCAAATTAATATTTTCCTACATTCACCGTTTTTAAAATCTAAACATTAAAATGTTATGAAACTGAAATATGAATGCGATTTCTTGAGAGTTATGTTCTTTACAAAATTTTGTGAAAATGAACTTATGATTCTGCAAACATTCGATAAACTGAAATCCAAAATAATTATTAACATCGTGTGATTGTACGTACATGTTCCGTATTTGTTTCTCTTTTAAATCAGACCTTAAAATCTCATAAATGATGTCTGAGATAAAGTAGCCTCTGTGTTGTATGGACGGTAATCACGAATTAAAGCAATGTACAAGTTGGAACATGAGGATTGCACAATTTTCCTCTTTTTCTCTATGAATAACTAAACAAAATTATTAGAATTAATCGGCGATGATTTAATCCATTAATTTTTTAATTAATAATTTAAATAAGAATATATTATGGAGGCTTGCAAAGAATTGAAAGAAAAGTACGATCGTTGTTTTAATGATTGGTTCTCTGAGAAATTTCTGCGTGGAATCAATGACGATAGCGAATGTGCACCTTTACTTAAAGTTTATACCAAATGTGTAGCGGTAAGTTAAAATGTTACAAGAAACTTGAATTTTTGAATTTCTAACCTTACTTTTGTTAGCTTATTATTGTGCCTATTGGATTGTGAAAGAGCTAAATATATAATTAGAAAGAAATTACTTGAGAACGTGAACAATTATATAGAATCTAACATTTATATTTCAGAATCATGAACTTTGTAAATAATTTTTAAGATTAACCAGTCAAAATTAATCATTTTCATGCCTTGAATGTATATTTCAAAACTTAAATTTTATTGGACTTTCAATAACATAAAAAATAATATCATTACTACTAATTACTTTTGGAATTTGATGAAATTAATATGAATTTATTGTGCTCAAATTCTACGTTGATATTTCTAAAACTTTTGTAACAAATTTTTTATTACTTAATATTTCGTTATAAAACAATTGTATTGTTACAATTTACAGGGTGTACTTTATTCATTATAATTATGTTTCAGCAAGCCATGAAAGATCAGAACATAAATCTGGACGAAGTGAATGTAGCTCATTTGGGGACAGAACAAGAGAAGAAAACTGAGAATTGACAATTATGATTTTAATAGGATTTTCTCTTAATTTTTCTTATGGATGTGTTATATATATATATATTTAAATAAATCATTATTTTTATCATAAAACAATTTACACAATTGTGTTCTCATTATCATCAATAAGCACAAATATGAACATCAATGTTCAAATAGGTTTTTATTTGCCTATACAAAAGTTTTTAAAGATAATATCTAAGACTTCTTCATTACTGATAGCACCAGTAATTTTGCCAAGTTCTCTTGCTGCGTCTCTAATATCTTGTAAGGATATAGCCGTGTCATAAGTTGGTAATACAGTTCTTTCTAAATACAGTTCAAGACAATCTGAGACATGCAATAAATGATTTCTATATCGTGCATGACTGATTACAGGATTTTCCCGAGATGGATCTCCGCACCTGAAATTAAAAATATAGATTAATGCAATAAAATAGAAATGTTTTATTTGAACGAAATACTGTTTAAATTATACTTATTACAGTAATTACATTTATTCATATAATTTATTATATTACTTGGTTCTCAATATTACAAAAATAAAATACTCACAATTCCTCGAAACACTTTCCTAATGCGTTCGTAAGCTCTTCTAAACCTTCTTGCGTCTTACATGATATAGGAACAACATTTTGCTGCCTCCATCTTTCTTTTTCTTCTTCTTTAAGTAAGTCTATTTTATTTAGTACAGCGATAACCCTCTTTTTATCTATTCCCAAATAATTTTTATACTGTTCTAAAAACACTCCTACAGAAGTTTTTATATTATTTTCCGCGCTAATTAAACATATAACAAAATCTGCTTCTTTTGAGTATTCTTTTGCTTTTCTAATACCCTCCACTTCTATTTCATTTTCCGGATTATTCCTGATTCCTGCAGTATCTGCAAGAATCATTGGATATCCACAAATATTTGTTGTTAACTCTATAACATCTCTCGTTGTTCCCGGTGAAGATGTAACAATTGCTGCATCTTTTCTAGAAAGAAGGTTTAGAAGACTGCTTTTGCCGACATTAGGCTCCCCAAGAATTGCTACGTGTACCCCAGTGCGTAAAATTTCCCCTTTTCTTCCATCAGAAAGATGTTGCCGAATTTCTGTATATAATGTTTGCACAACAGTATTAGCATCTTCTAACACATTTGATGTTACACTGTGCTCTTCAGAGAAATCAACATAAGCTTCTAAATTGGCAAGAACATTTAAAAGCGTAATACGCCAAGAATCATAGAGACGACGGAGGGAACCACTTGCTTGATTAGAGGCCTGTTAAAGTTACAATAGGAAATGTTACAACATAGTAAATTCTAGTGCTATAAGGTGATTAAAAAGTATTCTTTCAGAAGGATATTACAGTAATTTCATTTGTACCTGCTGACGTTGTTTTTCAGTTTCTGCTTCAATTAAATCCCCTATACCCTCCGCTTCAGTTAAATCTATCTTTCCATTTAAAAATGCTCTCTTTGTGAATTCTCCGGGAAGTGCTAGATGGAAACGTAACTTTGAAAGTGCATTTAAAATTGATGTCACTACCGCTGGACCACCGTGAACGTGAAATTCTGCGCAATCCTCTCCGGTAAATGATTTGGGTCCTGAAATTCATTATTCATCGAATACATGAGTTTTTTATACTATTTATTTTCAATACATAATTTCGACAGACACTCCTTTGAAATTAAGCACTGAATCACATTACCTGGAAACCAAAGGCATAGACCCTTATCTAAAACTTCTTTTGTCTGAGGATCATGAATCTTTCTTAAGAAGGCTGTTCTAGGTCTTGGAGAAGATATTTTTGTCATTTTTTCCAATGCTACTAATGCTTTTGGTCCTGAAACACGAATTACTGCCACGCCACATTTACCATATCCTTTAATACAAAAAAAGCATTTATCATTTAATGAATCGTTTTATAAATTAAAGTAGTTAAATTAAAGTACAGTGAATGCGATGGAACAGAACTATTACTGTAAATTAAATATAATTCACTTCAAGGAAATACATTTTTTTAATTAAATAAAAACATAAATATATAGACATAATTAATATCTTTTCAGTTATATTGTATGTTAAATTGTAAATAATAATTTCATTTAATTCGTATTCATTTTCACATTGGAATTTATAGTTAAACATAAAATACTTTAAATGTTTAAATTTGTGACTGCAAGACGCATGCGCAGTTAAAATTGGCGGAATGCTAAATGTCCCATCTGATAAAAAGCAGTGTTGAAGTGCACAGCTATCAAATGAAAATTTCTATATAATAAATGTATCAATTTTATAAAAAATTTGAGCGATGCTAGAAATATAGAAGAAAGTGTAACAACCGGAAGAAAGTGCATAGATCGTAGAGGATCTATATTCACAAAAGTGTCTTTGCAGTAAAATTAGTGGAACAAAAATTCTGCGTCTCATTTTCTTCGAGCTGGTAGTTAACTTTCAAATGTTTTTATTTTAAAATATTCGTAACATTTGTGTGCACAATATATAAACAGTAACAAACTTTCATAAATTTAATACGACGTTTTTTTTTTACATTTATTTCACATTGGCTTAGAATCAGGTTAGGTATTTAAGCACAAGTATTGAGCACGACCATTGATGAGGTGAATGTAAGATGGAAGTTAATGATTAATTGAAAAGGTTCGGTTTAATCAGGAAAACGAATATTCTATCTACATTAACGAACTTTTCAAGTGTTTGACATTTCGTGATAAGTTTTAATAAGCTTTTATAGTAATGCAGAAAATAAAAATCGTATGTGTTATATGAAACAAGTTTACGATATGAATATTAAAGTGTAAATTAAGACAAAATGGCAGAATTTGGAAAGAAACTAATCACTAGTAAAGATGTACAGAAATGGTGTAACGATTGGGTAGAATTGCAAAAAAATTTTACATATACAGATGAACCGCAATGTAAGAGAAGACATACAGACGACGACGATAGTTATAATACCGATTCCGAGTTTGATTCCGTATCAGAATGTGGAACAAAAAGGAGGGTTGGTTTCCCGCTGAAACGTGAAATTTATCATCTATCATGTGAATGGACCAGCTGTAAATATGAAACCAATCACGTCGAGAGATTCGTAAATCACGTGGCCACGCACGTGTCTGATTTAAATACGCGGACCAATGAGAAAGAAATCAGTGTTTACATATGTCAATGGACTGGCTGTTTGTATGAGAGTGACGATCCCGATGAGATCTCTAGGCATGTTAATTACCATGCCTATCATACTAAATTGAAATGTATCGGATCAAATGTTCGCACCAGAATTAAATTACCTGTAAGAAGTTGTCTACTAGTAGTAGTAGTAAATTATAAGTGACCAACTAAATTATTAACCATTTTATTTCATAATTTTTATTCTACGATTCTATATTATAATTATTTGCTCGCTATAAATATTATTTTAATAAAAAATTGTATAAGTTTTCTTTAAAAATTAAATAGAGATATAAAAATATTTGCGGGATTTAAAATCTTAATATTTCAGAAATGTCGTAGAGATCCCGAATGGAAAAATGTTGTGGATCTTCCAGCGCCACTTCTTTGCCGTTGGGAAGAATGTCTGAAACACTTTAGAAATTATCAGTTATATTTGTATCATGTGGCTGTTCACATTGAGGAAGGCCCTAGAGGTAATAAAATTGAAGGAGGTGTAAAATGTAAGTGGACAGGTTGTGGCAGCTTATATCCCAATTTATACAAATTGAGGAATCATATCAGGCATCATACAAAAGAAAAGATCGTCGCTTGTCCTGATTGTGGTGCTACTTTCGCTTCCAATACAAAATTCCATATACATTGCAAACGGCAAATTCCAATTGATGGTAAGATAAAAAATTTCCGTTAAACAATTCCTATAACTATCACAGTCTATCCAGATATTATGTATAGTATTTTCAACTGTAGAGGATCATTAAGCCAGTTAATTACAAATATTTGTCAGAAATTTGATATGCAAATAGATATGGTCATTTTTAATATAATATAATAATATATTTTTAATATAATAACTTATTTTGCTAAGTGTTACATTTATAAAAATAACTTACTTTAATTATTATATTAGTTCAGGGATTCCAGTGCTCCCATTGTAATAAGTTTTATCCAACTGAAGGAATTTTGAGAGATCATATGCGAATGCATGTTTTCAATTATAAATGCACTCTTTGTGATATGAGTTGCGACTCACCAGCCAATTTAGCCAAACATGTTAGATATCGGCATGTCTCTACTAGGAGTTTCCCTTGTCAGCTCTGCAATCATGCTGCCAAATCTCAACAGGATCTAGATACACACATGACAGTTCACACAAAAGGACCTAACTTTTCGTGTCATTTTGAAGGATGCCAATATAAATGCAAGGGCGCATATACTCTTGATAGGTACTGGAACATTTTATTTCCTGAAAATTCAAATAAATAAAAAGGGCCGAACAAATTTTAATGTATTTCATTTTGATTGTTTGAAAAAAAGAGAGAAAGAAAAAAAAGAGAGAAAGAAAAAAAAAAAAGAGAAAAGCTTCAGTTTCTTCATGGCGATAAATTTATATTTTAAGGCACATCGAACGAGTTCACACTATGCAGGTGCGATGGTATTGCTGTCATGAATGTCCAGTAAAATATAGAAAAAGCTATAGACTAACGAGACATTTAATTGAGACACATCAATTGCAATTACCTAGTGGTCATACACGATTCCAATACAGTCACGATGAAGATGGATGTTACAGATTACAAATGTTCAGATATGAAGCTGTTGAAGAAGAAACAAATCCTTCTATTAACCACCTAAAATTGCAAAATAAAAAATTTAAAATCAAATTAAATAAAGATGCCAGTGTGCCTCAAATTCAGGTAATATGGTTGTTTGCAGTGAAGTTTATAAATAGTTGTAAAAGAGCTTGATGTTCAAAAATGTTATGTTATCTATTAGGTTTTTGAAGATTTGGATGAAAATGAAGAGGAAAATGAAGATAATGAAGTGCAAGAAATGTCAGGGGAGAAAAATGACGAAGGAAAATCTATGCCGGTGATATCGAATATTCTGATAACGATCGATGAAACTGATGCCGAGGGAAATATAATTAGAAGTAGAGTTGTGGAAGCGCAAGAAACTATGGAATTGCCACCCACCGAAGGATCACCATTAATTTTAACATAAATTTATTTCACAATTGATTCGTACAATTTTTTATTAAAATTCAACAGGAACAAAATTTTATATATTTATTATAAATTGCTAATGATTTTTATATTCTTTTGTATTTTATATTGTTTCTCTTTCATAATTATTATTAATTAATACTTTATGTATGTCCCATAAAAAGTTTATAAATTGATCAATTTGGAAAGAAGTACTTAATTTCTTTCGTATGAGACATATAATTAGTTAATTATATGTTAATTTGTAGTTACAAATAGATAATTTTATTTTAAATAAATTTATCAGATATGTTATTTATAAATAAGTCTCTTATAAACTAGGAAGATAATCGAAGATCAAAACAAGCTTCGTCTTCTATATCTAATGAATCGGGTGTATCTGTAGCCGCAATTAATTCACCATCGAAATACAGTTTAATTTTTGATTCCTCGACATCAAATTTTTCAGCACATTTCTCTAATAAAATTTTAAAATCATCATCTCGTTTAACAGAAACAGTTAGACTTTTCTTGCCTGTTGTTTGTATTTTTATTGCACAAACGTTTTCATTGTTCGTGTCTTTTCGAGGCATAGTGTCTGTAATGTCCCTCTTAACAATGCCTCCCTCTGTAAACATTTTTTTCTATTTTTATTTGAAAAAAACGTTAAAAGAAACTATAGCTTTGTGCGAAGAAGATCAAAGTGTCAATGAATAATTTACCGAGTATGTCTATCACAGACAAATTTATGGATGCTGGTGTATCAGTTTGTTTAATAGTTACATCTTTTTTTGTTATTAAAATTTCATCTACAGATACTTGTTCTAAATTAGCAAAATATTCAAAAATTTGTCGAAAGTTTTCATTCTAAAACAATGCAAACATTTTTATTTTTGAAACAAAGAGGTAAACAATAAAATTAATAGTTTTTTATATACTCAATTAGTGTGGCATAATTGTAATAATTTCATAAATATGATTATGAAATATATGTAATTATATTTTGATTACGTACTTTACAAATATTCAAACGATGTATGTCCTTTGATCGCCAAAGGATTTTAATGTTTATTTCATAATTCTCAGTCTCACTAGAATGTGAATTCTCTTGTGTACCACTTTCAAGTATGAATAAATCATTTTCAGGTGATGTTGGTTTTTCTTCTATAGAAACGATTTCTAGATCTGAATCTGCCTCATTGTCAGTCTGACATGCATTTCTTTTCTAAAAAGAACAGCAACGAAATCGGATATACAACATATTTCAATTAATTGGATTAATAATTCCATGGATTCATGAAAAGAGCGTTTGTCTCTAATTGTTTACTTGTCTTTGTCTTGCCGATTGACGCCTAGTAGTGTTTCTTTTACCTCTTGTATTTTGCGTTGCTTTTTGTTTTTCTACTTTTCTTGTTGTTCTAATTTTGTTGGAGTCTTCTAGAATTCTGCAAGGTAATAGGAAACTTCAAGTCAGCATAAGATTATAGCGAAAAGGTAACAACGGTGTGTAATACATGTAATTTTTAATTATAAAGCTAATCATAAAAACTAATTTGTTATGAACTTCATATGTATTAGATGTGCACCAACTCTTTGTTATTTTTTTGCATCTTCTTCTCCTCATCCTCCCCCTTTTGGTCGTTATGTGGTGGTTGCGGCTTTTTCCTTAAGGCTATACGTCAATTTTTAATTATATCATCTGTTTTTATGTTATACCGTAAATTAATAATTTAAAAACATTACTAACAATAATATTAATAATTATTATATACGTACCATTTAACTTTGCAACAGAATTTAAGTACATATCATCATCATCGTCGGATGAACTTCCTAATTGAAATGTTTCCATTATTGTCCAGTATTGTTAACAATATTATGATGTAAAGAGGAAAGTGAATTGGAATAGTACAACTTTTAGTCCGACATTCCTTTACCTCACAGTAAAAGAGGGTTAGATATTTAACGAAAGTATTACTTTTCGAACACTTTCAGCTACACAATGTTTTCTATGCACTATGTCAAGAAAGAAACGAAATTTAAGTAACAACATTACTATTTAAAGAATTCAAATGAATAATGCATATTGGAGCAGAATAAACGAATTCTTCTTTGATATCACGAACTTTTCCTATTCTAAATTGTATTTTAAATTGTGACTGCAGTGCCATCTTCATAGAACGGTACGATTTAATTGATCTGTTTACTGCAAGTTACATATACAATAAAGAATACTATATGTTACAATGTTTATAAAATCATATAAAAATGAATGTAAAACTCGATAGCTAAATACAAAAATGTTTATTATTCATTAATTACAATATTTCTTATCATTAACCATCATTGATTTACAATATTTGAAGACTATACAACTTCGGTACTCACAGTATTCTTTAAAATTCAAATTTCGAATGTAATAAGGGAGGTAAATAAATCTGATACGACCGTTTCCAAATTTTTTATTAAAATTCACTTTTGTGTAACATACTAATACAGTGTTAAAAACACTACGTTGCTTCTAATTTAATAATACTCAAACGTATCAAACGTATTACAGGGTATTGATGATAGCCAGATGGTTCGAATGAAGTGGAGATGATTCTACATGAAAAAAACAAGTCGAGAATATCGAGTAAAGGTTTTTCATCCTCGAGAAAATCAAATTTAATCAAATTTAAAAATGGCATATGTGAATTTGGCTACCAGTACTAACTGGTAATTGAACTAAACAATCAGCAGAAGGTTATCTTACATGCGAGAATAAGTGAAAAATGTTGAATAAAATTGTTCCGTTTAAGGTCTTGTTTTCAAGAAAACAGTTTGATACACGAACGCTTGATTAATTTTGAATTTTTATTTTCCCAAAAATGGAACGTCCTATGACAAAATTTTACGTTACATTTTTTACTTACTTTTACCGATACAATTATTTTTCATCTATTATTCGATTCAATCCGGTTCGAAATGAACAAAGTTCAAGTACACTTGATAAATATTCAATCTTCAATTTCTCGAAAACGAAGCCTTAAATGAAAAAAATTTCATTCTATGTACTTCGTTCTATATATTTTGTTCTTATTCTTTTATAAAGAATAACCCCACTTTGTCTGTACCATCAATACTGAAACACCCTGTACATTTAATTATACGTCAAACAATGAGATTCATTTCTATTCAAGTTATAGTCCAAATTAAGTATCTAGTACAAATACACTTCAATTGATTGGCAAATATATTTATCAATAATTGCTTTAATTTATACTATTTAAACATTTAAACGAAGACCATCGTCGCTCATAAATAGTCCCTCTCTTTCTTTCGTTGATACAGGCCATTGCGATTGGTGCGTAACTTGTGACGTAAGTGAACGACGGTTCCACCCGTGGTCCGTGGTCCGTGGTCCTCTTTTATCTCTTCAGATCCTCGGTGAAAACGAAATCTCCCGGGTATCATGCTAGTCACACTGCCTGTTTGAGATTGAGCTTCCTACGTCATCCCTACTATCGCTCTCGATGATAAGAACTGCTTTTTGTCAACGAAATTTTGTGAACGACCACTACCACGACCACGATCACTCTCCACTTTCAATCGGTGAGTATGTCTTCTGCTGAATTTCCGGTTGGCTGTCATTCCAAAATTTTACCAACTACCTGAAAAATATGACTTGCGAATACCAATTTAACTATTCACATTTGTATCGTTTTACGCTTTTTTACTGTTTATTGTTAACATTAACATCGATCGGTAGACTTCTGTCAGGATATTTGAAGAAATTGAATTTTCGAGGATTCGTGATTAAAGATCTTTCTTTGATTGAAAAGCCGTTTTCCATGAAATGTAAGCGGCTGAAAATAATAGCGAGATAGTCTGTGAAGGAAGTTCTTGAAGTATTTTTTATAAATTAAAGTCTAACCTTTCTAGTATATGGTTTCAGGTGGTATGGTCGTTACCTAACCTACTTTATTGCTTCTTCCATATTTAACGTTTAATTGTTTATGTATGTAGATATTCATCGTTTAATGCTCAACTGATAATACTGAACTGATGCGTATATAATCGATAGATTATTGATTCCCGTGCTTAAGATATCGCTTATAGCTTCTTTAGAGATATATACCTACTTATTTTCTTATTAATATTTTACTTTCCATTCATATATTTGCTCGTGAGGCGATATTACGTTGTCTGTTAACATTGTCATTTACGTTGAAATAAAGTTATACAGATTTAGACATATTAATTTCATCGCGGGATATCGTTATGTACTTATACGTCGTGTACATATGCTTTCATATGTATATAAGTTTTTAGTTATCTACAGTAAGATTTAGCGAATATGTATCTGTGCATAATGCAATTCTTATTGTGCAGATATCAATTCGTTATATAATGATTCCTTTATCTTTTTTATTATACTACTAACGTTCAAGGTTGAACGATAACATTCAGAGATGCAGAAGCTCAAATTAGTCTATAATACAAATTGTTTTCCGTCTTTCAAAAACGTTACTATTAGACTGCGGATATTTATGGAAATTAATATTTCTATAAACATTATTAAAGTAATGGAAACTAAACAGAAATTGTTTTATCTATTAAGTATTAATAACAAGTATTGTATTTTAGATATTTCATATATTTTCGCATTTCATGTGCATCCTGAATATTTTTGCACCTTTCAATTTCCCATAAATACATAAAAATCCGCGGTTTGGTGATTATTTAAAATAACGTGAAAAGAGTTTATATGATTGAAATGGATTGAAATGAAAGGATTTATATGATTGAATAGAATTTATAATATTTGTGTGAGACTGCAAAGTGTGAGAAGTTTTAAAATATGTAATTAGTAAATCAATCGCAGGGTTGTACGCAAATTGAAATTTCCTTGAAATTTCAGGGAGTTTGAAATATCAAACCATTATTGCTTTAGTTACCGAAGTCGCCAACATATTTAGGGTAAACATGACGAGCAGAAATTGTTAGTAAAATTAGTACATTTGTGACACCAATTTGTGTATTTTCACTTTATTACATAGGCTTTAATCATGTAGGTGATTTAAAAAAAAAAAAAAAAAAAAAAAAAAAAAAAAAAAAAAAAAAAAAAAAAAAAGAGAGAGAGAAGAAAAAGGAAAAAATCTTGATTTATGTATTCAGTGAAACCGACCTCGTAGAGTTCGTCGCGATGACGGAATTCATTGAAGAGAAATCGATCGACACTTGTGTCGAAACCCCTCGAATTGTAACGCATCGAAAATCGCTGAAAACGTTGAAAGGCTTGAGTAGGATTATTTTACAACTTGCTGATTGCTCGATTTTCGTCTAAGCGTAAAGAATGAAACTTGAAGAAAGAAATTTAAAAGGAAACCTTATTCACGAACATGGTTACAGGATGTCCCAGCAATCGTGGTACAGTCGACAATAATGCTGGTTCTATGTGAAAAAACAAATTAAAAATATAGAATAAAGTTTTTTCATATGACGCTTCGTTTTCAAGAAAATCAAGTTTGAAAATTTGTCAGGTATGCTTAAACTTGATTAATCGCAGGTTAGATATGTGTAAACAATCAGCAGATGATTATTCTATGTATACGAGAAAATAAGATAAAAATGCAAGTCAAGAACTGACCTAGTATACGCGCGCAATAAATTTTCAAATTTATTTTTCTTGAGAACAAAATATTTTATGAATAAATTTTATTGTATATTTTCGATTTCTTTCTTCGCGTAAAATCATCCTATCGTCGATTGTACCACGATTGCTGGGACACCCAGTATGTTTTTATATATGTATACTGAATTAAAATAAACGTTTTTAAAAGTCATGCAACGTTAAAGTTATTGTTTCTTCATGTATTATCACCTTTTTCTATTTAGAAAGCTTAACTTAAATCTTTAATCGATATAACAGAGAAAGTGTAATTTGTCATACATATTTACTAGTGTTTCTCATAATATTCGAATGGTCGTTGCTAGTCAAACTGATGGTTACGACGCGACGTCTGCTGGAAGCTCTGGCTTTCGTAAGAAATCAATGATGTGTCCAGGTCATATTTCTCGCCGAGAAATCGTAGTTGAAAGTGGCAATGTTGCCAGTATAAGAGGGACCATTTGCATCCATAGTTGTGCACGTGTCATTATACATATGCGTGTAAGTTGTATGTACAGAAAACTTTTCGTAATCCTTAGAACCTAATGACGAACAGATACTTTCCATATGCTTATTTATATTACGATATTATTTTAATACTTAATTTTTTATCCACCAAGATGAAAATATAACTTTGCCGTTACGTACATTGATTACTGTTAATTGAAAGTTTATATAAGATACAGTATATGTGTATGGAAATCTAGATTTGATATCGATAATGCACTTAATTGGAAGAAAAAAGATCAAAAAGTTTCTTATTTTATTTTAAGTTTTTAGAAGAAGATAATTACCAACGAAAAATTGCATAATGAAGAACAATATTTTACTAAAAGAAATATTTACCTACATGTAATGAATATTGAATAAAAATACAAATAGAATCAGTGATCTGGAAATTAAGATATACGATCAACTTTAGAATAATTCCTGTTCAAGACATTTTCAAATTTTCGTATTAATTTTTTACCGCTTTAAAAATATAATCCACTGTCTCTATCCAAAAATAATTATAATACATAGAATGTAATTGTGTTGCATAATTTTGTATACAATAACAAGTGTATATAATCATTATCGTATATTTATCACATGTAATTTTGTAACAGGGAGGAAATTATAAATTATAGTTTCAATGGAAAAGGACAGCGTGAAAAAAGTTCCAGATCAATTTAAGTAAGTAATCCGTTCGATGCAAGAAAAACGTAATCAACAAATATATTTGATTCTCACCGTAACGATGTTATGGCATAAGCGCGTACAAATTTACGCTTAATCAACAATTAATAAATTACCAGTATATTTGAGTGTGTGTACACACACGCGCGCGCGCGCGCGCGCGCGCACACACACACACACACACACACATATATATATATATATATATGTCGCAAATAAATTTTAGACTTCTTCCAAAAATTATAAATGGCGGGATCGCAGGTATCATCGGTGTCTCTGTGGTATTCCCACTGGACTTGGTTAAAACACGATTACAGAATCAAGTTATTGGCCCTAGTGGCGAACGAATGTACAAATCAATGTAAGTAAATTATAGCTTCCGGTAAATCATTAAGAAAATAGGATAATCACATTGAGTCAACTTGTACAAAATAAAATGTAATGGTTTTTCTAATTAATCCATAAAAATTATATATTTCAGGTTTGACTGCTTTAAGAAGACTTACAATGCTGAAGGCTACTTTGGCATGTATAAAGGATCTGGTGTGAACATTCTTTTAATCACACCAGAAAAGGCAATCAAACTCACTGCCAACGATACATTTCGTTATTACTTGTCTACAGGGCCTGGGTATGTTATTCTTCCAATAACAATTAAGTGTTAAGCAAAGATGCGCATACTATTAAGAATAGTACTACATACATACCAGCAATAATAGTGATGTCTATAACCTATATTGATCGATCGATATTGATACCGACATTAATATTTATATCTCGATATAATGTCGATATAGGGTATATTCATGACTATATATACATGTATACATATACATATGCGCGTATGCGCACGCACGCACGCACGCACGCACACACACACGTGTGTGTGTGTTTAATGTACATTAATACTAATTTAATATTAATGTTGATAATTATACAGAGATAACAATGTTGGTAGTTAAAGTACAACTAATAGCAATGATAGTTAAAATCTATCGATTTTCTGCACAGACAGAAACTGCCACTAGAACGTGAAATGCTTGCCGGTGGATTAGCTGGAGCATGTCAAATTATCGTCACAACACCGATGGAACTACTGAAAATCCAAATGCAAGATGCTGGACGAGTAGCGGCAGCAGCAAAGGAAGGTAAATTTTGTAAAATATTCGCAATTAATTAGAAACCAAATTATTTACAAAAACAATTAGGCTAAAATGATTTTTAAACATCGAACGAGCACAATTATTAATAATTTGAAAGTAATTCTTTTACAGAGCACGTAAAATATTTTACATTCTATTTACGTTAACGTATATCACAAATTTCTCAAGTACATTCACTGAAACGTGGAATGAATTGCGATCTAGATTTGGATTCGGGAAATTTGATTTCGTTCGATTCGTGTTTTTTTTACAGCTACATGACGTCCGCGATAGCCGATAAAAATTTCAGGACGGGAAGATTTAATTGCAGACGGATGGCAACGTATCAAATATGGACCGGTAAACGGTTTGAGAGGAATGCGTTTGTTTCAAGATTAGAATAGACATTTTTTTATTGTTGTAACGCACTCTCCAGGATTAAATTTTGATTTTTGGAACTTTGACTTGTTCTACAAATGTTTCCCTTGAGGAAGAAATTTAATACCTTTTACAAAATTCTTTTACAAAATAGATATATTTTTTTTTTTTTTTTAATTTTTCTACTTCCTAACATAAAACATCATGTTTCTTCACAAGCAGTGTTCTTCTCTTAAAATGAAATTATTAATTAATCCGTCTACTCCAACCTGGTGTTTTTCACGATTAAGTTTCTCTTGTCCATTTTTTAAGATTTAATTCTTTCTGTTATGCCTGATTTATCGAGGTGTGTCTCCCTCCTTCGTGTCAAAGGTTCTCTTTGTGTGTACTGGTTATTCACCTTTTACGATATAAAATATAAAACTAACAGCTGACCGGAATTCATCAACACATTCGTTGCTACTGGCGCATAACGTTGCATAGATTTAATTATCGTCGTAATACTGTTGACGTAATCATTGCAGTTTGCTTTTGTGCAGTCTGATAAAAAGAACGACAAATGAAACGGTATGGCCGTATTTCAATGGCAGCGAATGCGTTATTTATGTTTATGATTTTGGTAGTGTTATTTATGTAACAAAAAAAATACTGTATTCAAAAATCCGTTATACCTAAAATAAGCATAGCATAATTTTAGTTAAGAATAACGATAATTATAATTTCGATATTTTTCAAATTTCTAGCATATTTGAAGTTTAAGATTAAAATTTCTTAAACGTACAATTCTTTCTTAAAGATACAACATTTCTAAGATTTAAGTTTTCAATTACAAAGATTGATGGGACAATTAATAACAAAATGTCGACGATTATTTGTTACTTATTATTTATCTGGTAGGATTAATTAATGGCGTTGTAAATACGAATAATTATTACAGCTGGGAAAGTTGTACCAAAGGTGTCGGCTTTATCATTAACGAAAGATTTATTGCGGAAAAGAGGCATTTTGGGACTTTATCAAGGTACTGGTGCAACAGCGCTTAGAGATGTCACATTTTCTATTATTTACTTCCCACTATTCGCTAGACTGAACGATATTGGGCCAAAGAGAGAGGATGGTTCCTGTAAGTTTCGATCTCATTCTGAACATTTATTTATAGTTCAAAGATTTAATTAACATTTTTTGTTTCATCGGCTAGCCGTATTTTGGTGTTCGTTTTTGTCTGGTTGTACCGCTGGTTCTATAGCTGCATTATCAGTGAATCCGTTTGACGTAATCAAAACAAGATTGCAAGTAATCAAAAAGGCACCCGGTGAACCAACATACGATGGTGTACTGGACTGCATAACGTGAGTGTGACATTCGTATAAAATTATAATCATCTTAATTATCCCGTTGACATAATAATCTTTTCACGCCAATGTTTCTTGTGTGCGTTATCTTTCCTCAACCAAAAAATTATTATGGTTGACCAAAAAATATTCAGTTCTGAATGTGTTGAAAATATCGTAATCTTGAATAACTGAAAATCAAATTAATAAGAAACGGATATAATGTTTCAGATTGTATGACAGATAACTATACGAATGAGTTAATGCCAATGCGTTAATGAAAAAGATAATAGAAAAAAATTAATATTTTGGATAACTTTAGAAAATTGTGTAAAAATACTGAAATAGTGTAACTGCTATTTATCTATTTTGTAGTAAAACATTGAAGAACGAAGGTCCAACTGCATTCTTCAAAGGTGGAGCGTGCAGAATGATCGTGATAGCACCCCTTTTCGGGATTGCACAAACCATTTACTACCTCGGCGTCGCAGAACGGCTATTGGGTCTTAAATGAACATCGCCCTCTTCTTCTTCTGCGTCGTCTTAGAATACTCTGGGATTAAACTGACAATAACTGGCGCGTAATAGATGTATGTTCGCTTAATACGG
This sequence comes from Bombus flavifrons, assembly GCF_040668555.2. Classification (NCBI taxonomy): domain Eukaryota; kingdom Metazoa; phylum Arthropoda; class Insecta; order Hymenoptera; family Apidae; genus Bombus; species Bombus flavifrons. The sequence goes on from NC_138454.1 coordinate 12,613,488, forward strand.
TTCGCTAGTTGCTGAGTAAGTGAGTTGTTCTTTTCTTAATTACTTGAGAACCTTGGTTATCGGACGCGCGCAAAATCTATTCAATGTTTATTTGATAAATTATCGACGTACAGAAGTGTCTTTTTTATTTTTGATATTTATGTATTATTATAATAGTTCTTTTAATTGCAATTACTTTTAATTTTGTTTGTCTTTCTCTTTTCTTTTTTTTTCTTTCTTTTTTTTTTTTTTTTTTTTTTTTTGAAGATTTCATAGTGCAATAAAGCTTTCAAAATAAAATGGAGTTGTAAATAAAATGAAAACCTCTCCACGGCTTAAAACTCAAGAAAATATCAAAAATTACACAGCATTTTAATAGTAATATGACTTTAAGTTTGATACATGTTTCATCGAATTAAATTATAAGATAGAATTTGAGTATAATCGAAGCAGAGAAGAAGAAATTCAATGTAATTAGGCAGTTAATCTCATGAATTTATTTCTACGTATTTTTGTGATTGTCTCTTCAGATAATCAAGGTTCTGGTGAGCTATTGCGAAGGCTAGGTCACCGTTTATAAATGATAATGTTGATTTTGACTTAATATTATTATTGAATGAGAATGAAATTCGTGATTTGCGATCGAGTTCGCTTATTTTCACTATTGACGTACTAATTATAAATCTTAGGATTCTATTATTCCCATCTTACCTATCCCTCATATGAATTACTTCTTCAACAACCAGTGTTTCCAACTTTCTTTATATACTCTTTTATTTCACATTTTAGTTTTTTATAACATTTACAATAAGTTATTAAGGTATCTGCAAAGTAAGATAGACAATTATTTTTACATCTTATTTTTATTTTATATATAAATGGAACGCGAATAATGGAACGCGGAAAAATTCATAAACATAAAGTATGACATATCTAAGCACGTATTATACATCATATCGTTAATAAACATCGCGAAAAAATCGACTAAATTATTTATGTTGTATATATTATGTTGTAATGATGGGAACACTGGTGTAGTCTACCGTGATAACAAGAGCTTACATTTCGTAAGAGATTACATAATTTTATTTGTGAATTCTAGTTAATGCTGTCGTCAGATCATTGCTATATCTTTAAGAATCAAATAATAGGAAATAACTCTGAATTGGTATGATTATAAAATATAAAAATCACGCGTCAAGGAATGCATAGTTTTGTTGTATTTTAAATTTTGTAAATTAATGTTTTGTTTTAATGTATGTTTTAAATTAAAATTTAACATATTGTTATTCTATGTTCTGTTAACATAATTATACGATTATCATAAACATAGCTAACTTATTAAAGAACCTCAAGTCGTTTTAATTTAGAACATGCTGTTTGAAATATTTCTATACTTATTTCTATCTTTTATAATTATTTATCTTCAGATGCATTCATAGATTTGTATCTTTTTAAAATATTTATTAAATATCATAGCAATTAAGAGTTAAATTGTTCTTCCGTTTTCCTTCTTAGGAAATTTTGTGGAGAGATACTAGAAGATACTAGAAGAAATTTCCCAGATATGGGGATTTATTGTCAATTTTACTAGTAAAAGAAATTCTAGATATAAAATAAAAATATTCATGTTATCGGTGTATATTGACATTGTACAGAAGTAAATCTTGGCGGTTCTTCAAAAATATTCCTAAGGAAGCACAAATTTCTCTCCCATAAAAGAAAGGAGAAATGTGATTTTGTTTCATTAGTACAATTTTGATTAAAAATGTTATTTAACGGTTGTTTTTTGCAAGGATTTTATTATATGTTTTTTCTTTTTTTCTTTTTTTTTTTATTAAAATCGTATATACAAAGTGAAAGTGAAAAAAGGATGAGATAGATTCAATTTCCTAGTTATTTATTAATCCTTCCTGCGAGATCTTCTTTCTCATTATGTATATTCGTTGTCATTTATAGGTTTATCACGACGTCCAAATATTCATGTTCTCTATCATTAATAAGACTAATAATTCTAATCTTTTCTTTTTCATTAAAAAAATTATAAATCTTTGCACTTGTTAACTGTAATAAGAAAAAGATTTTCTGTATTAGTTTTTTTTTTTTTTTTAATGACTGACAGTTTGAACGCTGTAATATATGAAAGAAGATATAAATGAAACGTAACAAATTTAAGTTTTACCTCGCGTTGTAATGGTGTACAGGTTTGCGATAAAGTTCAAAAGCGCTTCCTCTCTGTTCCCTGCTTCCAGCGAGATCTAGTCCACTCGGTTCCCGATTATGTCCTGGACTCGTTGGGAAACTTTGTCCAGGTGCATTGTGTCCATTGTTGACGACGTACCCGTTGTGATTAACACTGTTTCTATTATGTGAAAGACCGAGGCTTAACTGACTGGCACTATTACTATGACTATGAGTCGACATTGGCGGGCTACAATGCGCATGCGTATGACTCAAACTGTGATTGTGCGCAGGCGTAGATAGGTGACTTAAATTGTGATGTGAATTTCCGAGATTTGAATCATGTCGATTTGGTGGTGGTATGTTGTAATAATACTGTCCACTATTTCGTTGGACATTATTGATACCTTCTACCTAAAATCAAAATTTCTTATTTTAATGTTTTTTCTTATTTTTATATAGACGAGAACAGCCTTTCGTAAAAATACTTCACTTACATGAGAAGTAGCAATGGAATAACTCTTTGAATGTTGATGAGTATTATTTACTTCATTTCCATTATTTTCTGTTTGAGTCAAACTCGTTTGTGGTGGCCTATAGTTTTTTGGTTTCGGAGGGGGTATTGGCTTGTAGGATCCTCCAGGTTTATTTTGCGGTAACGTTATCGACTTGTAATCAGTTGTGCGGCTACAATATACGAAGCAAAATATTCTAGCGTACAGGAGTGTGATAGGTAAAAATGGATAAATAATAATAAAGATGATGAAAAACAAAAATAAGATATCTAAGGCGAGAAATATACAATCTATAAAATAAAAGCTAGGAATCCAATATAAAATAAACGAATGGTCTTAATAATAGCAGCCTTAATAACAGTGTAGTGCATTCAAATTCGAAAATGAAATTTTTTTAAGAATAATTGTATGATCTTCTGTATAGTAAATAATGATTAAAATCATACGGATGCCCGTGTATCTAACTATATCTATGAAATATAGGATAATAAAAGGTACAATGAAATGAATTCAGACTAGCGTATCTCGACTAGAAATATAGATTCTACAGGCTCTCCTCAATGGTCGAGGTTTTCGTGCCATCATTCTAGAATGCAAAGACGAACAGTAAACAGATATAGCTTAAGAATTCGAACATTTTCATATATGAGCTTTCCTCCGTAGAATCACGAACTATGCGTTTAATTAAATCTTGATCCCACCTATAATAAAAACATACCTGTATTTGGCATAATCAGTTCGTGGTTGGGAATCATGATTTGGAATTGGTTGCGCAGTTGATCTAGTGAATCTGTAAGGATCGTGTGGTCTTGCCGGTCCGCCACTGCTTTTTAAGTCGTCTGGGACATTGGGACCCAATCGACCGGTTGATGTACTTAAACCCGGTACTCCATAACTGGTATTTCCATTTGTATTATTGTAGGAATCATAAGAAGACATGCTATCGTAGCTTCCCTATGAACACGTAGTAAAACATTAAAATCAGCACAATAATTTTTACTAAATTATTATTTAATGATAACCCAATATGGCTGTCTATTGATAATATAATGACATTAAGCCATTCTTACGGCTTTTGGTTGGGCTCTTTCAAGAGATGATGTGGCATTAGCTTTATGAGGTGTTGCATTTATATAATTTGCAACGTCCAATACCGAGTCTGTCTTATTTAGCAACCGTTCTTGCGCAGACCTCCCGATAGTGTTTCTTTGCTGTTGACTACTCGGCTTTGCATTACGATCCACTCTTGGAGGTAAATCAGGAGGACTATGATGAGAAGAAGATCGTGGCTCGAATGAACCACCTAAATATTCTGGTGATCCTGATTGATTGCTAACTTGCCCTGATAATGAAAATCCGTATTTTCCATCTCCCATTCCCCCTTGTGATCTTCTTTTTGGTTGTTCGAAGGATTGCTAGAGATAGACAGATAGTGGCGCTTCAGATTTTATTTATCATGATTAAAATATCTAGTATTACGTCTATAGTATAATTATAAATTCATTAATTCATAAAGCATTTGTAAATCGATTCAGGATTATTCAATATTTTCAATATTTTATAAAAGTAATGGTTATTTGATTAATATAATTGAATTTTTCACCTGGTAAGTGGTCGAATATGGAGGAGGTGCAGCAATGTCGTCTTGTGTAGCGATGCTTGGATCAGAGCTGCTTTTCAATCTAGACGGTGCACCCAAAGCACCCGGCAAAGCTGGTGCCGGACTAAGTTCCAAGTCACTCTCCGGAGAGGAAGCATAGGAGAGGCGAGAAGTCATCGGGAATAGGAAGTCATCCGAGAGTGCTTCTTCCGGCTATCATCGCAGGACACAGAGGACAACACGTTACAGAGGTTTATGCTCTATTCAACCCTTTCAGACCTTTACGCTTGTAATATCGCAAAACGTTGATCATACATCATCATTGAACAAAGAATTGTTCAGTTCGTTAAAAAACAGTCAGACGTTCCAATGAAATTAACTATAAACTGTAAACAAAGTCGAGGTAAAAAATATTGTATTGCGGCAGTGATGTCTGAAAGGGTTAAAATACAAACGGAAAACAAATACTTGCCATTCGGTTAAGCTTAATTTCTGAAATTCAGTTAAGGTACTTTGAAGATTACAGAGCAAATTAGAATTAAATCGATTTATGCGTAAATATGAAATAAAACGTTTCTAATTAAAAAAAATATTTTTATATTTCAATCATTTTTTAGTTTGTCCGAGGACGATGAAATGTTCGATAATTACTCAGCTTAGAAGGACTCGCATGACAAAGTCAAGACAAAATATACCATAGAACATTCTGTTAGTTTTGCAAGATGCAGGATGAACGGTGAAAAAAATTCCTATAAAACGGTTTTAATTATATATTTCAATATATTATACGTGTGTGTGTGTATATATATATATATATATATTTATTTATTTGTTTGTTTATTTATTTATTCGACAATATACTCTTAATTTTTGTCCTAAATTGCATTTCTAATCATGCAACTTGAAATTTGCAGAGAATTCTTCCGATTATTTTTTGATAAAAAGTTTTTTTTTTTCTTTAAATATAATTAGCATTACCCTGTCAGCACTTTAAGTGTTTTTACATACTCATTTTTTTATTAGAAAAACAAAATTATTTCAGTACTGTTCGTATAGTTTCTTTCAAAAGGTGGTACAAGTATAACATATATATTTAATTTCGTCAATAATAAAGTAAGAAGTTTTCGTAACGTCGCAATTTAGATAGATGTTTTTAGTAAGTAAAATAGAAAATTACAAAATATTCTTTTTTCCATTCTGACTAGCTTCCAAATACATAGTTACAAAAGTTTCAATAATATACTGTGAGATTATTTCATTTGAACTTAATATGATTTCCGCTAAAGCTATGAACATTCAGCCATGCAAATTAAATTGAACATAAGATATAAGGTGCCTCGAATATCTTAAAATACAACAACGCCAACACGTTATCTTTAACATAGAAACTATATTAATCGAACGAATATAATGATCGAACGATATATTTAAATATATTTTAATTGTAAAAGTAAATTGCACTTAATGTGCAAAACTAAATTTTTTATTTAGAAATTTGAAAGAAGTTCAAGATTTTTGTTAATAGGTAAAATAAAATATTTCAAATGTTGAAGAGAACAGTAACACAGATCGTTCTTTTGAAGGCGATAATCAAGACACCTAACTAGGAAAAGCGGGATTTAAATATAGCCGAAAAATTGCTCACGGACAACATCAGAAGTTAAAGACGGATAAGAAGGTAATGAAAATAACTTGTCCGTGTGATATGTGTCATTTTCGTTTACGTCGTGATATATGGTTTCCTTCAAAATCGGCGGGGGTACAGGAGGAGGAGGTAATTCGCGAGGGTTAGCGGACGAATAACATGGCTCCCACGTCATGTGTCGACCATATGACGGCTATAATAAATTATTATTTTACTTTTACGCAAATAAGGATCTTATCTGATCATTCGTCTATCGATGTAAAAATTAGATTACAAATTAAAATAAGTAATTCGAGAGAAAATCACTTCGATCAGTCTTGATTATTTCAATTAGTTGTTTGAAACCAGGTCGTGCTGCTATTTGTTGTATCGAGCAAAAAAAAAAAAAAGAAAAAAAAGAAAAAAAAAGATAAAAAGAAGAAAGAAACGTTAGGAAACGTAGTAAAAACGTTCTTACCTTAGTTTGACTCGTCCAAAGTAGTCCTTGTTGTTGTCGGTCGATCAGTTCTCTTAATTTTCGATACCAAGCTTCCGGTGTGGTTAACGTAATCACCGCGCTGAATATATGACCCCAAATTTTATCTAATTTTTGACATTGCTCCAGAAGCTTTTTACTACTTTTATGCGCCGATCTGAAATCAAAATTCAAGATTGTCTAATTATGCGTCTGAAAAACAACATCGATATATTTGTTTGATGGATACTTACTTAGGAATTCCGGCACGCATCTCCTTGATAATTTGTTTCGTTTCAGCTTTCAGAAAAATGACTATAGGATAGAATTGCGCGTAATTCAATCGATCCACTGCGTTTGGAGTGATGTCCAATAAAGCATGTTTTCCTCGATCCATTACTTCTCTGATAGCACTAAGTCGAATGATACCCGATGACTTTGTATTCTTTCCAATGTTATCATCTAACTGATTTTCCATTTCTATGAACGAACAACCAACGTTTAAATTATTATTCGATTAATTTTAAGGTGAATTAAAAAAAATGTTGCTACTCACGTGGAGACGTGAATTTATCAGGAAAGTCTTTCAACAACTTTTCTCTAGCTAGATCTGCAACAGGACCAAATAATACTACAGGTCTGACAAATCCTGGGTGCCTTAAGATTACTCTTTCATACGCTGGAAATTTGCTAACACTGTCTGAAAATACTACATCGTCCCAATGATCCTGAAAATGATGAACAATAGAAAAAATATTACGACATTATGACAACCGATTGTACGAATAAATTATGCCAGGAGTTTTATTAAGTAGATAAAAAGAAACATACTCTGCCAAGAGATTTAGAACGTCTATGACTGCTTCGTCTTCTCCTAAAGAAACTACCTCTGCTTTCACTGGCACTCATTTCCTTCTTGGTTGCATTGAATTGCGCCGTTGCTAGTTCTTCGGCTCGTGCTTTATTTGGAATTATTCCTTTTTGTACTTCCTGATTATTCCTACCAATACGAAACACCTGCCACGAACCGACAACACCGTTGTGCAGCGTGTCTACAACGTGAAACACATCTCCGCTACGAAAACTCATTTCACCTTTTTGCGGTTGTTCGTAATGGAAATGAGTTCTGCAATATGATACGAGATTTCTCGTTAAATATACATCTTTAAATGTATGTCGATTTAAACGATATATTAGTTTTTTAAAATTCTATTTAAATGTTTAAATTAGTACGTACTTTATGTGAAAAGAATCGCCCTTTCCAGATGCTACTACTTGATCGTATTCCTGTCGTCGGTGTTGAACGATCAAATCAATTTGTTCTTGGAGGCTAAGTAAGAAAAGGACAGCCTCTTCTCTCGTTACTCCTTTCATGTCCATATCGTTTATCTACGATAACATATATCGGAGTTGTACATACATGCTTTCATACACAATATCAATTTTGTTCATTTTAAGACGAGATCGATAAAACATTTTACTTTTAAAATCTTATCTCCAGGTTGTAAACCCTGAAGAGATGCCGGGCTTCCCGCTTGAACGGCTGTCACGAAAACGCCAGTTTCGTTTCCGCCACTTAATCTAACGCCCACTGATCCCTCTTTTTGGAAAGTAATAAATCGAGGATCGGGCCTAAAAATTAATCGATATTAATTGATATGCGATAAATCTTTCATAATAGTCGATGGTAATGGTAATAAAAGATAAATCTTACATTGGAAGCTTGTTCCTAGATAAATCTTCATCGTACAATTGTCTCCTTGTGCTATAATAATCTAAAACAGAATATAGACGTTCCACTTCCAATTGATTGACATTTCAATTTATAATTATATTATATTGTAATATATTTCATTCGTGTATAAGTATTCACATGCAAGTATTTCGAAATAAACAAAATACGTTTTACTATTCTTTCTTTAATTCTAACAAAAAAAAAAAAAAACTTCATAACGTTGTTCGTTTTACGAGATGTTTTATGAGATTTCGTATTTTTGAAAATCATAAATAGAGTACCGCAGAAATCATACCTTCTGGTCTAGGAGGCGGTGGCCTCGGAGGGTCTACCGTAGGTGTTGCAGGAAGATCTAATTGACTGAGAGATACATCCATCAATGGCCCTCTTGCACGACCTCTAGGAACAAGATTGCTCTTGTCCTCTATCGGTTGCCTGGTTGGAGGTGGAACGTACAAGTTCTGGCTACTGTAACTCGTCGTACCAGAAAGATATTCGCCAGTTTCACTCTTTGCCTGTTGTTGAACGTGACAGCAGGAATTGTCTCGAGTTACCACGATCGACAATCTATCCTTGCACTGATCCATCAATTTCTTAGCTTCCTTTAAGGTCATATTATCGGTAGCCACGCTGCCGATTCGTGTTAAAACGTCTCCCGGTTTTACCCCTGTGTTATCTCGAGTTACTTCTTTCACGTAAAGACGACACCCGAGAACAATCCCGAAATCTGCAGAAAAATGTATTTAGATCGATCGATAAATGAAAGTTTATAAAAAAGGTAATTAAATTTCATTCTTAAATTCCAAATGTTGATTATAATATTTTAGAATTGAAGAAAATTTCGATTTAGTCACCAAGTGTCTTTATCATAGATCGGTGTTATTGGAAGATATTATGGATAAAAAAAAATATGTTTTATCTACCATCTTTTTTATTATTTCTCGTTAAAGTCAACCGATGACTCTGAAGAGTGGAATTTCCTATACTTCCAGAAGTATTCGACGAAGCTCTACGCTTAACAACTAAAAGAACCGTCGATCCGGAATCCCTGAGAACACGAATTGCTGCTCCATAATCGGCGCCCTCCAACGATATTCCATTGGCAGATATTATGCGATCATTTACTCTAGAAAATGATAATTTCGCGTGTTGGCATTACAATAAATATTTCTAATTTCTATACTGTTCATCGCTGTCTGATACAAGTCAATCAATTTTCAATCATAATCTTATATAAATATCGATATATTAAATATTTTACATATTAGAGTACTAAAATAAATAAATAAAATACACACACACACACACACACACACACACACAAAATCTCCATAAATGTTCTTACTGCAATTTTCCTTCGGCTGGTCCAGCTTTCAAGACATCAGAAATCGCGATAGCAGGATCGCCATTAGTGAAATGAGGATTATCCCGACCACCAGAAACAGCAATACCGAATCCGTAACCCGGAACTCTGGTAACAGTAACATGATGAACCTCCCATCCTCTGTCGCCGTTCTAAAAAATTTTCGTACAAAAATAAGTTAGAAAAGACTCAGCGTATTTTAATCTACAATGAGAAACTCGTTATCGTGCTTTCATATTTTATTCGTTTTACGATAACGAATTTTGTACATTGTTTCGAGAATACCATAGACATATCGAAGAGTCTTTCCCTTTTCTCTTTCCTTCCTCCCCTCCCTATAAAATTTCAACGAATTTAGTTTCTCGTGAACAGATAGCGAGAAATCGAAAAAAAAAAAAAAAAAAAAAGAAAAAGAAAGAAACAAACGGAGTAAGTACATAATTGGATGAAAATTCTAGGGGTTTGCGTTAACAAGATTCTTCTTCTACTTAACACACATTTAACTCGAACCAAATCCAGGATCACGTTTTATTTCGAATTCATAACGTGGTTCGGTGTAACAAAACCCAGGTTTTACATAAATTGTAATATTGAATTTAATTTTCAACAAAATTTTGTTTTAAGACATTTGTATAAAAATCCTTGTATTTATCGTAGAATTTTAGTAATAATAATTATAATGACAAGAAATATTTTCAAATTTTTTATTTATCCCTCTAAAACAAAGACAATGATATTTTTGAAACACTTTCATTTATTCGTGCGTGATTGTTGATTCGCACCTGTGCATCGGTTCCAACGGAAGTATTGTGAAGAATACCGTGTGTCGTCGAAGACGAATTTTGGGGATTAGCCGAATTTCCGACACCCACGTTGCTATCGTTTCTATCCATTGTCGTACCCTGAGGAACTTCTTCGTCTTGAAAATTCGGCGTCTTTCCGTTTAACACCTCTGAACAACCATCTTGACTACACGTGCATTCTTCCTTATCCATATACTCTTTCTTTTAAGCTAAAGCTGCATCATTGTTCCACAAAACTTTTATCAAAAATGTTTACGTGCCTAAACTCGCCTCAATTTGAACACTTTTTATCATCGTTTTTACTTAACTCTCTTATCCGTGCAACAATCGAAATCAATATATTCATTTTGGAAAATTTTCTTTCACGATATTCTCACGAAGCTTCTTCCTCTTTCTTTCTTTTCTTTCTTTGCAAATTTTCTCCTTAAAGATTCGATTAATTGCCTTATGGAAAAATTCCTCCCACAGATTTCGTAACAACTAAATTTTCCTAAAAACTTATTTTTGGATTCTGTCGCTATAGAAATCTATTTTCCTTTGATCTTAAATCTCTTAATTTTTTCCCTTCTATTCAATGTGAACTTAATTTTTAAAAAGTTGGTCATAAATTAATTAGCGTTTCCAGTTAGCCACACAAATGACGGGGGTATGCGTCTTCTCGGAGGAATTTTCCGACGCATAGGCGTCCCAACTGTCCCAAGCAGTGGCGTGAAAACAGCCAATCCCACGTGCATCCCAGATATAATATCCAACGTGGCTTTTTGCGTTTTTTCTTTTCTTTTTTTCTTTCCCTCTTATCCTACTAGACTACTAGATACTCTCTCTCTCTCTCTCTGTTCTATTGTACGAGTATTCTGCGATATTCTACGCTCTATACCATAGGATCGCACGACCTCATTTCCAATAAAAGAGTTTCCCCAATTGCGTTGCGTACCGTGCACGATGAGCGCAACACGCGGACAATTCAAAGCAACGCGTAGTTATGGAATTCCATTTTCCTTTCGGGCGATCAGACCTTCACTTTCCTCATCGTTCTAATTCCATATTTTACACGCCAACGTTTCTTCGTTGATCTTGAACGTTTCGTCTTGACTAACCGAATTCGATCTCAAACAACTAATCGCCTTTTCTCTTTTCTTTCTTTTTTGTTTCATACGCCCCAAATTCTTTTATCTTACATTCAACGATATACGTTTCTATCATTTCAGAATATTCTTCATATTTGAAGCTTGTTTTATAGCGTTCGAGGATTTTTGTATTTGGTTTCGTGTTAACCACGAAATTTTTTCTCTCGGCATAAATTAATTACGTTTTCTTTTCGGTTTTGCTTTCACTGAAAATTTTATTGTTTAGAAGAGGTTAGAATCGCAAGATTTCCTTCTTGATATTTCTTGATATTTTCATTGGAAACACGTATTCCGTTCTCTCTTCGGCAATTTCATTGGCGGTCTTTCATAAAAATCGCACAAAGGGACTTCTAATCTATTTACTTAGCTTTTTCGCACGTTTGCTGACTGCACTGCAAGTCTATATCTTTCGCCAGTGTCCATTATCTTCTATCACACACGACGCTGTAAATTTATAAAATTCATATATAAAACAAGGGAACACGCGCATTTCGCGTTAGAAATTTTAGAAAAAAAATTTATTATCGTGAATTTTCATTCCTCTCTATCCTCTTAATTTTTAATCTCGTCGAAAAAAAAAAAAAAAAAAAAAAAAGAATAAAACTTCTCATTAAAAATAGGAGCTACTTTCCCTAAATCGATCACGGTATAGGATGATTTGATTAATTTTACCTATAATTCTTATATTATTCTAGATTTACTTTTCACGTTTTTACGTTTCAATTTATAAATAACATACGCTAAACTTTTAAATCAAAGATATATTTTGTCGTAAATTATCGTATTTTTTCATGGAAATATCAAATTGCTTCGAGATTCGTAAAAAGCTGAAACAATCAAGGTTGCGTCGGACACCACTTGTTGCTCGGAAAACCGAGGAACGAGGTTGGAAGATTCTATATCGTAGAAGTTCCGGTGCTTCCACTACCATTGAAACTTCCATTTTCCAAACTCGATTTACAAAGGAGAAGTTCGAACTGCTATAAACGTACAGACTCTTGGCAAACGAGAACCTTTGAGGGAAAAGGTATCTCGCTGCATTCGAAAAATCTCAGCACCACGTTGTCAGCGGAGAACGAATTCCAATCATCCGAGTCACCCTCGGCCAATCAAAAGAACGACTCTATGAGAAAAAATTTTCAGAAAGCAAGGAAGCACCGCAACTTCCGCATCGTTCGCTCCACCAGTAATGTTTTACTAGAGATTCGCTCGACGAGACTTCTCAAACCACTATAAACATTCATCTACTCTTTAATTAACATCGACTTACTACAAGTTACCATTCCATTGATTATCTATATTAGAGGATCGAAGAAACGTGAAAGATTCGTTTCAGAGCGTTGTAGAAAAATTAGTAGAATAATTGTTTAAAATTCCTTGGTAATTATCGAATAAAGCAAATAAGAAACAAGAAACGAGTTGCATTAGAAAATAAACTTTAGGCCTTACAGTTGATATTCTTGTTTCATTGCAAAAGCTTTGTGCTACAGAAATCTCGTGAGATAATCTACGATATACCTATTTATAGGGGATACAACGAAATACGTATATTCATAAATAATATAGGAAAAACGAAACTGAGAGATTCTATCTGTTTTTAATAAGACAAATAAGACAATAAGATAAGAATCTTTGGAAATGATTTTGGGGACAGAAATGAAACAGGTACAAACCGTAAGATTCGGTGTGAGAAAGATCCGAAATAAAACATCTCACAATTCTATCCAGACGAGTCGCTGTCCGCCGAAAAAGGGAAGCTCAGAAATCCCACGGTGTATTTTAGACCAGAAAATCCAAGATCCACCTATCGGTACTTGAAATTGCAGCGGCACAATTTTTCTTACACATCCAGCGATGTTCCATGCATAAAATGTACACTTAAAAGCTTCACCAGCAGCACTTGCACGATCACTGAGTTCACTTCAGACCACTCGAAACGGAGACGAAAGTCGGTATATACACGAGCAAAAGTTGTAGCAGCTTAGGGCGGCTGTACGCATATCGGGAAGTCGAGAAATTCTTGGGCCGAAGATCGGCTCGTATAGTTTGGAGCGTGGCTTGGTTAAAGCAGGCGGCAGGTCGACGCAAATCGGATGAGAAACGGGCTTGGCGGCTGCGGGGAAGAGTACGAAGCCTGCTTGAGTGAACGTGTCGCGGACAGTGGGAAATGGTAGGGGCACCACGGACCTACGCTACAGGACCCGGAGAATAGTAGGGAGCGCACAGCATGCGCGTGCCTGCGCACCGGTTTTCGGCTTCACTAGTGATGGGCCCGATCTCGAGGCATCAACGTGTATCCGGTATATGGATTTATCGTTTTAATACTACAAACATATCATCATGCATTTCTACATAAATTCATATGTTTTTAAAAATATAATTTAAAATGTAGCACCTCGGTAGAAAATTGTTTCACCTACCAACTATTATAGAAAGCATTGTACTTTGGATGTTCCATGTGATTTTTCATTTTAGTGTATTTCTAAGAAAGACAGGTGTATCTGTAAAAGAAAATGTAAAGTTTCGTTCCCACCCTAACCTTCCTTCAAATTCTTCGGACTAAAGATTTCTAAGAAGTACAAACGATACATAATGGTTTAATACTTTGTATTATACATGATCTTTCAGTAGCGGCCAACTGTTAACAAACACCTAAATTACTAGAAACCTGGTAAAGCAAGCGTTCATATATGTATATTGATTATTGATTATTTCACCGTATGTTCGAATGGTATCGTTATGTTTGTAGAAAGTTGTAATGAAAGACGTCAACATAGTATGATATTTACCTCTTAAGCGGTAGCGAATGTACGTACATAATACTCATACGTACACATGATATATATATATATATATATATATATATATACACGCTGCAGAGCCAATATACGTGTATCAAGTTTAAGGATTCAATTTAAACATTTATGTCCACATTCTATATCTCCGTATATCATATGTTATTGTGTTACACACAATTACTTACGAACAATGTTTATACTAGTTCAATGAATTAGAAGAAAGGTGGTCTCAGTTATTTGTCGATTTTAAAATATCAACGGCTAAGACACGAGAAAAGCGGAACAAGAAAAGATTTAAAAAGATAATTGAATTAAAATATGAAATACCGTCACATTCTAGCTGTTATTAACGTTAGTTTAGTTTCCATCGATGCAATATAAGATAACGAATTAGCTTGTAACATCCTAGACGATAGTATTTTAGATTATCTTCACAAAGTCTTCGATTATTTCGAAATTGTTCACTTTGTTTGTCAGATACAACTGATTTTTACTTGGTTTGGAACACCCGTTATGTGAAAGTCACATCTGGACTTGAAGCACGTGCGCGTATACGACGATGAAGGCACGTATTATAAGCAGACCAGTACGAGATGCTGAAAGTAGCCAAATTGGCGTATCAACAAAACAAGCAGTATGTAAGCACATCTAATTCTGTTCCATTTTAATCAATCCTTTAGTCTCTCGATCAATTATTCCTTTTAGTGTCGTAGATTATATTATCTGATATTACGATATTAAGTCAAGATGTTTAATTCGTTTGTTCTTAATTCGATTAAGAAGTATATAAATTATTATATTCAAGTGCATTTCACGTCAGGTGTATGCTTTATGATTGCTCGATGGTCGGTAATTATTGTACCACGAAAAATAGGTATCTTTGGGATTTAACCTGTATTGCGTTTATTTTGTGCAGCGTCGAATCTAATTCTACTACCTGCGAATCCAGAAGAAAGCTAGGACGGGGGACACAAAAGAGTGATACCTGAGCCAGAAAGACACATTCCAGCTGCTTGTGAGGTGTGTCATATTCCAGCTAAACTGGCGCTTTTCCTTGCGTATGTTCTTAGCGATGGCTTTAAGCCTCGAGTCGATTGGGATAATATTTTTGTAATGGGAATCTCGCTTTTAATTACCGTTGTAATCAGAAAATATCATAAATAATATTTATAAATATTATTTGCCTTAAATTAATGATAATATTACGCTATAGATATATATATATATTATAACATTAATATTATAATTGATATACGTTTAATACTAAAATATTTGTTACATTTTTAACATTTTTTTTATGGTACCCCTATGGTAAATCTATAGTTAGGTTAATTTCAAAATTAAATTATACAAGATTATTAAAATAATAAAATTATACAAGATCTAGCTACTGTGAGATAATAGTTTGTGTTACGTTAGATAATAACATTTACTTGAATAAATGCACTTTGCTTACCTTACGTCTTCTTCTGTCTCTTCCATGTTGATTCCCAGCTAAAAGAAAATTATCTTGAGGTACGTAGTTCCTTCTTCTTTGTGTACTTTTTTTTATATCATGCCGTTTTTTCTTCTTCTTCCCATGGTGAAACAATTTACCGAATATCCTCATCTCAATCAATAGTCGATATTGACGTTTTCTTACTAGCTCCGATCTCCGTCGGTAACTACATTAACAAACAAAAGAATAAAACAATATTTATTTGCACTTACATAACTAACTTAACAATGTTATTATTATTTATGAACATACAAATTATAATTCTAACAACGTTTAATATTTACTAAACCGATCTGTACGCAACGTCTTATTTGAAACAGTATATGTTAAAGTATACAAAGGTAATGTTATTTGAGTAAATACTCCATTTGAAATAACAATATTCAATAATCCTTTAATAGAAATTCAATACTGACGTCAATTATGATAATAGAACTTTATCTTCGCGTCTGAAATCTTTTTACAGCTATTTAAAATAACTTCGCCGCGTTATGAATTTGCAACCAACTATTACTATTGCTATTTGCATGCATTAACGTCGATTAGTATAATTCCAGACGTTGAACGGAAATTTGTAGACATTATACGTCGATGAGATACTATAATTTTCAGGCAAATTGCATAAGAATTCAATAGTTTGAGTAGCAAAATTTAATAAATTTAACAAGGGATATACTCCTCTTGTGTTTCATAAGTCACTTTCTTCACTTTTCACTATTAGAACACACCATTCGAGAGGAAAGAAGAGAATCGATCACAAACGATTACCGTTCTTCGAGAAAAGCTTGACGAAACTAACTTTTAACGCGATCAAGCCGGAGAAATATTCGGTTAGAGGAACGGCGAACGCTAATTTGCG
This sequence comes from Bombus flavifrons, assembly GCF_040668555.2. NCBI lineage: Eukaryota > Metazoa > Arthropoda > Insecta > Hymenoptera > Apidae > Bombus > Bombus flavifrons. The sequence continues at coordinate 12,630,045 of NC_138454.1, forward strand.
GAAGAACAGTGAAAAATGAGCGGAGGGACGATTCGAAATGTGGGCGGTTTCATAACCTGGCTTATCGTAGCGGGTGTTGCTGATACCAGATGAGTCGTTGGAATTCTTTCGACGAACGATCGATCTATCGACCATACGAAGCCCCAAATTCACGCACTGCTTTCGTATTCTCCAAATTATGACGCGTTTTGTCCTGTATTCGTCAAATGAGAAAACAAACACACACACACACACACGCGCGCGCACACGAACACACGCACGCACACACGCACACACACGCACACACACGCACACAAAATTAAAATAGACAAATCGAAGAATGGTGTTAGTTTGCGAAAAAGTCTAAAAACTAAATTAAGAAGTAGAACCGGTGGATTTATAATATTATTTAAAAAAAAAAAAAAAAAAAAGTTGAAATTAACATGATCTACTTTTAATTGTTATATTGACTCTATCGAAGTTTTGCCGTTAAGTCTGAGAGAATATATCTTGAAGAATAAAACAGCGTAAGTATGTATACCTTTAGATTGCGAGTAGACTGCAGTAACAGCTGCGTAGGATAGTTTTTGTAAGATGATGCTGCAATCGGAAGATTACCTTTCGTTTTCAACAAGAAGACCGCTAGAAATGCTATAATTCCATGGACCTTGAAACTACTTAGAATATTGCCTATTCTCGTCGACAAAACGATGGAAAAATAAAGAGTTCGTAAATGTAACGAAATATAAAACCGATGGAAGAATTGAAATTACCAGATATAATAAAAATATAATATACAGTGGTTATCGAACGATAACAAAAGACTGCAAGTTTATTTAAAAAAAAAATATACACATCGAAAGACAGGAATCTAATAATTGTGGTGGATTAGGCACTCAAAATTTATTAAACAACAAAACGTTGCGATTTCATAATACAAATTCTAATAACTTTCAACAAATGTAAAGAATACAATATGACCGAAAAGAAATTCATTTTTAATTCTGGGGAACGCTAGTCGACGATGGATGTTTTATTTGCATCGTCGATGTCAAAATAAATTGAGCCACAAATTGAAATACAACGTGAAAAGCAACGAGAAGTAGCGACGTTAGGGATAATCGATATATCGAAGAGATAATACTTATGTACATTTAATGCGATGTTTTTGAAAGTTTCCCAATTTTTGCGAACATTTCTGTTCGTTGAATTATTAAACGTTAAACGATAGAAACTTTTGTCGGAATTTTATCGAATTTCGCATAGTAATTAAACGAGTTTTCCATTTCTCGTTGCCTTCCGTAATATCTGTAAATTTCACTACAGAAAAATCAATCAAACGACACGTTGAAGATAAAACAACGTTTCTGCTCCGTTCGTAAAATTCCCCTAGGCAAAACGCAGTTTCAATTGGCGCACAAACCACATTGATATTACCACATTAGGGAGAGTGAATGAATCGAAGCTATTGATTTTGGCTATCCGTTCAATCGTTCGACTCGCATAAAAATAATTACTTATATGTATCTCATCTATAGTTAATTACATGATTATACTTCTTTTCTAAACACTCAGATTTTTACTGCTTCAAATATAAATACAACTACATTATATACAAGGCGTCTCAGAAATCTCTAATCGATTTTCTGTCTTTGTGAATTATTCGCAGATTAAGAAATCGTTGAATAAACTAAACGAGATAACTAAAATCGAAATGCAAAATATAATAATTTTATTTGTTGAGATTAGACTTAATTCAAATGATACAATAATAATGGTATAATAGTAAGGAACGATTTTTATACAACGATTACTTGTAAAATTAAACGTTTAAACATTAAACGATACGATACAGTATTAAAATAGGGGATAAAATACTCTATATCCACGTGAGTGGATTTATTTCTTACATTGAGACACCTGGTATAATCACAATGATACAACAACTATTTAATTATTGATACCACCTTAATAAATATTTCTTTCCTCTCGGCAAGAATAACGTTCACATCGTGAAGTAGTAAATACTTGTCATTACAAAAACTGAAGTTCAGGTGGAAGTTAAATATCGCGAAAGTTTGAATTCATATTGGCCCAACAGTGAGTTTTCTCTTTAGAAAAAGCTGCCCGAAATAGTGACGATATTACAATCTTATTTCAATAGTACAATCCTTAAGGAATATATATAAGACGCAATTTTAATTCGATCGTATATCGTCAATTGTCCTTTTAAACGACAAGTATAACAGTTTCTTATCTTCTTTTGTAGCTAACCATAGTTAATTACATTTTTGTTTCTTTTTTTTCTTTTTCTTCTTCTTTTCTTTTTCTTACCTATCTTCAATTGCCGTAGTATTATCATCGTAGTATTGCCACGGTACTGGACACGAAAGTTATGGTATCATCAATTCGAATAGTCATTAGATACAATACCGACAGCGCTTAAGGAAAACAATACAACTCATCGAAAAAACGATTTTATTCGTTATCGTTATTTTACGACACTGCCATGCAACTTGCTGGTTAAGTCTGGTTTGTCTTTTAAACGAGGCAGTATAATCGGCATGAGAAAAAGAATAGTCATGCAATTAGTCACGAGATTCGTAGACATTTTGTTCAACACCGCTCCAATATTGCTAAAAACGTTAACAAACGTATTTAAAAAAGATGGAGCATCTAAAAATGCTAGAAAGGGAATGTAAACGTCGTTTATCGTTATCAAGAAACGTATTCGATATGGAATCATTTACGTAATTGAGTAACAATTTAATTTAATACTGGGGGTGGGTGGGGGGGGGCAATACAAAGTTACTATCAGAAAAAAAATTCATATTCGCAATCTTCATTTAAATCATACAGATGCCTTAAATATATATCTATCTGTTTTAAATTATTTCAAATATTCATATCAACAACACCGAGAAACTGGGTAAGGAACAATTTGATTTACAAAATATCATTTAATCGTTTTCTGTACAAAACAATATCAAAAAATAAATTATTTAAAAAATGACTTGGTAACGTTTTTCATTACTGATAAAAGTAGAACAATTGCTCTCATTGCTTCTTTCGATAGTCCACGTACCAATCGAATAATATTTTTTAAATTGCTTGAAACATTGCTTTCCCAATTTCTCTGATACGCTTAAATAACCATATGACGTAATATAATAGCAATAACGCGATATCACAACATAAAAAAAACATAATCAACGAAACTTAACGAAATAACTTCGATATCTCATTAACGTATTTCTTTCTCGGAGGAAATTGAAACGAATTTATCGTATAAACTGAAAAACAGGTGCATAACACGCCATGGTGGCGTATCGGTAAGCCTCCAGTATTTTCTTGTAAGATTAAGACTAATGCGCAACGTATTGCGAATCGAGCATCCTCCTATAATATAAGATAGTACGGCAATGATAGAATGGAATCAAGAATTAATTCGATTTCCAACAGAATGGTAATATCTTTTGTTCTTTTGTTCGATATAGGTCTTGTCGTTAACAGTAGTACGGTCGTATTCGCGATTTTCTATGAACACGTTATATTAACACAGTAAAATATATGTGCATGTAACTACTTAAGAATTATTACAGAGCCGCTATTCTTTATCCGTTTACAATTACATATATATGTAAAATGTATACATATACACGTGTACATACACACGGTGTTCTGAAAACGGCAATACAAATGATAAATATAAAACACTTCGCCTCGAGATTGAAAAAACCTATTAAACTTTCCCGTTTTTTCTTTTTCTCTTCCGTCCACGATAAAATAATGTAAGCGCAGCTGTAAAAAAATTCGCGCGAACCATTAAACGATTAATTATCTCAAGCACGTTCTTAAATCTGAGACACGAATAACAAAGTTGCGTGCACCTTTTAAAAATTTTAATCGCAACCTACTCGAAAAACTGAAACCTGTATCACTATGGAAAAGATTACTCTTCTACCAGATTTATCTCCAGTTTACAGCGGCGAATAATTTTATATTTCCCGCTTGTACCGCTCGATTTTCGGCACATCTTAAATTTAATATGTGTGTATACATATATATATATATATATATATATACATATACATATATATATACATATATATAGATACATATTAAATTTATATATATGCATTTATATTTATATATAATTCAATGGATGGTAAGTGTCCATCTTTCTTTTTCCCTTCTACCTCTCACTATCGCTGTTCATTCCTGTTCTTTTGCACTCTTTCTTTATTTTTCGGTTTCAAATGTGTCATCCAAGGGCAGTAACCCGGTTTTTCATTTCTTTTAAATATTTTCTTCTTTGTCGCTTACGCCATTGATTTTTAGGTGTAAGACTTATAAGTGGTCAACAATAAGAAGCACAGTTTTAACAAGTAACGTTTTGTTGTCTTGCGCGTACACATTCACGCATTCCTTCTATTTTTTTTTCTTTTTTTTTTTTTTTTCTTTTTGTCACAGTCATACACGTATACACACATACGTATTCGCACACGCGTACATTCTCTTCCTTGTTCTCCTTTCTCTCTTTATATTTTTCCTGTTTACCCACTTTTCTATTCCCCTCTCGTTTACTCATCTCCCCTCTCTCTCTCTTTCATCCACTAGTTATGTTACTATGAAAACTTACTCTATCGACATTGCTCTATCATTGAAAGTTTCCTCGCAGAGCTTCTGTCTTCTGTTTTCCTATTGTTTTCTTGCGTTGTGTCTAAAAAGATAATACAAAGCATAGAATTAATTTTACACTGTTAAAGATAAAGAAGAAGATTCAACGATACAACAGTTATATAGATATTAACGAAATAAAAATCAATTATATGAATTTAATATTCTTCAACCTTTAAACCGTGAACGCTTTTACTGTTTACGGGTAACTGTAAACACGGGTCTTTCATGAACGATGCATTTTTTAGTAAACGATACTTGTGAAAAAAAATTCCACGAAATTCGTATAACATGTATGGACGTTGTAAATTAAGCTTATCATAAAAAATGTTGTCAAAAATAACATTTTTTAGGTCAGTGTGTATGAAGCGGCGGTCAGTGTAGGTCAGTGTAGGGGGCGGGGTGTTAAAACTTAACTCGGTCGAAATAACCCGGGGCATGAAATACACGCCTTTATAATTTAAAGGTTAAAAATTAATGCTCTGTCATAAAACCTATGAATCGGCCCCGTTATTTCTCATTAGCACGAATGAAATTCATTATTAACTGGTTATTTAGAACTGGTTATTTAGATCGATTTTATATCTTCCGATTATTATTCGATAATATTTCGATATCGAATGTAGAATGTTTTCGTAAATGCAGATTAATAGAAATTTTGCTTTACCAATAGTGATAAACTATGTTTGAGAGGGTTAGTAAGCCGGTGCTCGAAAATCGGGCATCCGTTGTTGCTGTTGTTGTTGCTGCTGTTGCTGTTGACCGAATGGTGGTTCTTGATAACCAGCATCAGTCGCATCAGGATAACTTGTATATCCCGTGCCACCAACAGGATCCGCTTCGTAACTCGGTGCGAATGCAGCATCGGTACCTTGCTTGAATCTTTGGAAGGCAAACCAGGCACAGGCAGCCTTCTCAAGTTCCAAGGAAAATATATTAAATTAAAAACAGATAATAACGCTATAAGGAAACGAATAATAATAGTAAAGCGAATCTTTGTATAAAGTAAAAAGAAAATTAATCGAACGCATGCTCGAACGAGATAATTGATATTTTGAAACTGATTACATACATTCATCTATAAACTGAATACAATAAAAGTATTTGACGAATGTACCCAGGTGAAAATGGAGAAGAAGGAGAAAGCGATAGCGCTTTGAACGTTGTTCACTCCGTAATTATTTTCCGGCGTTTCCGATTTGTTCCAAGCATTGGTTAAGTAACAGAATCCGACGAAGTAAAGGAATGCCCAAAAGCCAGAAAACCTAAGCATTAAAACACATTAAAGCGACTTAATTATTACGATACATCGGGTAGGAATATTTTCCATCGAAGCGCTGAAAAATTGTCAATTCTATAATAGATCGATAGAGAAATTGGCATTTCGTTCTAGACTGCGGATGTTCGTCGTGCAAATTTATATTTTTGTGAATGCAATTACAGAAGTGCAACTTGATAGTTTAGTAAGTAACCTATTAGTTTGAATTTCCTGAGAAATCGACTATTATTATTATTATTATTATTATTATTATTATTATTATTATTATTATTATTATTAATTAATTAATTAAATTTATACAGTGAATATTCGGTATGGATAATTTGAAAAGAAATAGAATTACTTCAGGGCAAATAGAATAAGAAATATACCCTAAATCGAGCAGGACGAAATGCTTCCTGGTCTTAACAGAAGACATCTGTTCGAAAAGATATTCGCCAGCAAGGAATCCAATGCTGGCGAGGAAGGCGAGGACTCCAATTCCTATCCCGTAATTACAAGCATTGTGGTCTCCGTTGTAAAGACAAACGTCTTTTCCGTCTGGCTTTTCTATGTATCCCTTGTTGCTTATGCATCCGAACACGATTATCGCGAAGAGCTAAAAGATTAAACGATTAAAAGATTAAAAGATTAAATTGCTTAAATTTTATAAACGAAGCTTCAAATTAATTGTTCTCTTTAATTAATTAGCTTTCCATTAACTTTCTTAATTCGGCGATACTATATTAAGTTCGTCGGATAAACGCTAGAAGAACTATGTTAATATAGTTTAAAATAATTCAAACAATTCGAAGTAATAAATGAAATGGTTAAAACGATCAAAAGGATACGATTCATTGGATCGTGTTAGGTTTTTGCACAGAGACAGTGAAATACTGGATATCTTGATCGGTATTACCGCTTACGATCATTTGTGTCATTTGTTTACGTGACTAATTGGTGTGAATCGTTCGAATCAATTTTTGGAACTATACACACACACACACACACACACACACGAAAATATCAATAGACTTACTAATATCAGCCTATCTTTAACTTAGTTCTTTCATACCAACTACTTACAGCGAAAACTATAGATTCGTTGCTTTTAGCAAGCTAATCATCCAAAACTCATACATAAATTTATTTTACAAATAACGTGCGAAATATTACAAAGATAGGTAAACAATTATAAGTTCCAACATAGAAATTAGATGCCATATTTAATTAAACGCATAAGTTTGTTGGAACACTTTCCTTCTGCGTTGAAACTAAAATATCCGTTCTCAAACTAGATTTCCGTTTGATTCTCCATGAAATATTTGTTTTTTTTCCCTACACGCGTCTATTTATATAAAATCGAATCTAGTTTCGACGTGGTCCAGATCCGTCTTGAGATGCAAGTGGGTTAGACGAAGGTCACAGTTCTGAGAACGAAGAAAACAATTGAGAGTAAAGAATGAATTAGCAGATAGAATAATCCAATAATTATTTGTTTAAGAGAAATAAAAATGTTTAATGTAAGATTGAAAGAAAATTAAAAGAGGAAATAAACAAAGTACATTACTTTACAGCAGGGATTGATAGTCGTAGGAATAGAATCTACAGCTATTACGATATCTCTGATTAAAAAGTAATTGTCGATTTTCCAACTTAATTTCCTTGAAAAATATACACCACCTAATACAGATAATTAAGATAGTTAAGATTGCACTAGAGGTTTTTGATAATTTAATAGGTTTTGGTAGTTTAATCGTTGATATCAATAAGAATCTCGTAAGAGCAAGATAATTATCATTACGAATACATTTCAATTTACGTTAATATCCAAGATTTATTAATGTCAAAGAATTCGCTATTTGTAAAGGGGTAATTTGTTTCTACATCTACATCTTTGTAAGAAGATATAGAGCTGTATAAAATTACATTTGCACTCTTTAAGCATCAAAATTTACAATTTTCTTACCGTTCTCGTATGAATCACACAGGTTCAACAGATTATTATATCTTGATTAATCGATATATCAATATCTTGATTAAGAATAGAATAATATCATAAAATTACTTCTCTCAAAAATGTCTAGAAAATGCAAATGTATACTTTTCTTAACTACTACGTAGATGGTAGGTCGTTTCTTCTCAGATGACTGTACGTATGGTAAAGAAAAGTACCAAGGTACAAAAGTTAATGTTCGTTTTAGAAAATCAGTTTGCAAGATGTTTAAAATTCCGAATAGGTCGTACGTTTCACCGAAGATACATTAGATATCAATTGTAAACACTTTCGGACGTATGACATACAGGTAATAACATTAGATCATTCGGAGACACGAAAACTCTAACACTACGCAATTAGTTACTGACAATTTACAGTCACGATAAATTCATACAGACTGTATATGTATATGGACGTAGCACAACACCACGGCCATTACGCCATCTCCAGATTCAATTTCTCTTGATTTCTTTTTACGAGCTTCACCTTAAGGATAAAGTCTACTCGAGAATCCGTTTACTTCTGCGGAAAACTTTTAAAACAGCCAGTTAAATTACATCGCTCGAATATAAACAGCGGCCGTTGATAACTAATTCTGTTATGCAAGATACGAAATAACAATTCACAAAGTGCTCGCCATGTACGCAAAGATGGATGGAATATTCCAACATCCTTAATAACGCGGACGACTCATCAAAAATTTGAGATATTGATTTCCTTCACATTGTATATTGTACTCTGCTGTCTCTTTACGTAGTATCGTTTCCGAAGAATCGATCTATGTATGAAAGGATATGCAATTTCATGGGAAAGAAGCGTGTATTTGTATTTCGTAGACATTTCTGAAAATGTTTAAGTCACAACATAATATACCATTACTATTTCACTCTCTTCTATTTCTAACCAAACTCGAAATATGATCCGACCCAATTTCGCCACCCATCCCCTATTCTGTGGTAATTAAAATCTTATTAAAATTGTACGCGCCACGCCATTCTATTTCGAAATTCGCCCCAAAACTGACCCGGGCTACTTTCCTGTGTTTTAGTTAACCCCGTTAGTTAACGACTTTTCCGTCAGTCTCGAGCCATATTTATATTTAATTATATTTTCTTAACGACAGAAAATATCTCCAGTTTAAACAAAATATGAAATTTTATTATTGCCATATAGAATTCCTATCAATTTTGTATTAGAAATTTCCCCCAAACATTACAAATCCTTTTTTGTTCGCTAAAATAACAACTAGATTAAGATATCAAAATTAGAGGACTGCAACGGGGTTACCTACAATACTGGTTGCATACGTATGACAATTTTTTCCCACTTTGGTTATCCCTATCAGGCTATCCCCACTATTTCATTCTTGAAATTGACTGAGAGTTCACGCAGCGAGCTTCAAATGTCTCATATCTATAAGTACTCGTTGCTCGTGCCGTATATTGCCATCCCACTCGCACTCATTGCATCGTTTCCTCGACTTCACAGGACACCTACCTAGCTAGCCAGAAAAACATTCTCAAGTATGGCCCTAGACTCCTTGCCATTAAGCTTCAATTATCGTATTTCATTTTTCGATACCTCGAATCACTTTTAAAAATCGTCTATATCACTTTCACCATACCGCACCTAATCAAATTTCTCTCACTTACTTGAAACATTTTTCATTAAAGATTCGTCCATTTATCGTTCGACTTTTTATCGCGAAAATTTTTACATAAAATATGTTTGAAAAATCAATAGAAAATTATACGAGATCCTTCTATTATGGGGTGTATCGCTGGAATTTCCGAAAAATCAATAGAACCCCATCGTATGAAACTGGTGGGGGTGGTTCACCCTTTAAAATCAATGTTCGTCGCGTAAAATCGACAATATCGTTTAATACGTAATGACGTTAGTACAGAGCAATCGTTATTAGACGTTCGAACAGAGAACTTACCAGACATACGGCTCTTAAAATGACTTGAGGCCTTTGGATAAAGGCAATAGGGTCGAAAGGGGCTCCTGCCTTTCCTCCACCGTACGCTCCACCGTCCATCTTATTACGACTGAGCTGAAATTTGAAAGCTCGAAGCTAATGGAAGCGCGCATGCGCCGAGAGACACTACTCTTTTCTATCCCCACCACCCAATTTTTTAGGGTGTATCCTTTCACAAGGGCGCTTCGGGTGGATGGAACGTAAATTAATCGAGAATTCGACCCTTCTCGATTCACACACCAGTCGCCATTCGTGTTTCTATTCGATCGTACGTTCCTTTCTTTAATTTCATTAACCTGAATTTACGTTGATAGGGATATTGGCGCGATTAAACCAATGTTATCAGTCTCTTTACCGTCATTGATACTAAATCAAGTTTTAAATTGTTTATTATTGCAATGAAAAATCAAATTTATAACGATCTATAATAAATCATGTACTTAATGTAGCAGTGATATTCATTTCATTTTATTTATCATTCTTTGTAATCCATTTAAAAATGTGGTGTCAGACGAGTGTTTTACATGTTTTCGATAAATTCATCTTTCGTTCGACTCAATTTTTGCTCTATCTATATTTTAAATTGTTTGTCATTTTTTTTTATCATTATTATTTTATTATTACTTTATCATATATTTATCACAATGTAGTTTGAAATTTTATTATAACTTATATTATATATAAAATTATAACAATAAAATTATAAAAATAACAAAGAACGCTGATTATTCTAGAACCAAGAATTTATTAACATCTATAATATGTTTATAATACCTTTCTCAAAAATTCTGACAAAAATCAAACAAATTGAAACTTTGTATAAAAAATAAATTTTATATAAAATATTATATCTTATTGATTTTTATACTTAGTACTTACATCCACATATATATTTAAGTTATATACATCTTAGATAATAGAATAGCGTTATTAATCCTAATGCACCCATAGCGATGCAAACGTGACGAACGTTAATACGTTTTGGTTTTATCTTTAACTGTAAAAGATAATGAAAATTGAAATATTTAATGTTACGTAAATACCATGAAACAACAAAGTGACATTGTATTGTGTAATTTCATTGGAAAATTTTTCAGGGCTTACCCTTAAAATCAATTCGTCAAGTTCAGAAAGGTTCTTATTTACTTCTTCTAACTCTGTCAGTGTTGCAGCAACAGCGATAGGTAATACCTTAGAAGCACTCAAACACTTGTCGGGATCAATAAAAATATTAATTCTTTCCTTAACGAGCCTCAATCGACAATAAGCCATAAATGCTTGTATCAAACAGAACTGCTGCTCTCCATCTTTGATTATTTCAAGAAAATGTTCCATCCTACAAAAAACAATGAATTCTTGATAAAACTACTCGTTAAATTATGTATCTCTATACAAGAGAAAAGTCTTTTAGAACAATTTTAACAAAATAATATTCAACCTGTCCTCGACATTTGTTATTACGATGTTGGATCTTCTTTTCTTAACGTTTAAACAATTTTTTAACTCTTCAGCCTTTTTAGGATCAGTGCCTAAAATATTAAAAATTTCTAGATTAGATAAGAAATATATCTCTACTCTAAATAAGTGTAAATTACAACGATGAAATTTTTATCGCTAAAGGCAAATGAAATGTTTTCACTCGAATTTCACTTTATTATTTAACGTTATTAATATATTAAGAACATTTCAATTTACCTAACATTATTAACTCTTGTACAGTAAGCTCGTGTAATACATCCGTTGATATATTTCTTTTTTTGCATTCTACTATTAATTCAGATGCACCCAAACCACGCAACAAAGTTGCTGTTTGTTTAGTAAAACCAAAGGGATCAAAATAATTACTCATTGTTTCTTATAATGCTAAAAATTAAAATCTTATTTTTTTATATTGATATAAATCAATTTTTCTAACTCTTTAATCGTCCTCCATAAATTTAAATGTAGAATAATAACATTCCAATTTAATCTTCAAAAGACACCGACGTTTTCAAATTCTACTTACTTTATAAGTTCCTAATCACATTCAATTAATATTATACTCTTTTGTACAACAAAATTATTGATATATACGGTTTCACCACTGAAACCTCGTGTTAACCTAAATTTAATATTTTAACGATTCCGCAGTAACGAACTTTGATGACGATATTAATACACTAAATTTTTCTGTCCCGTTCTAGTCGCATCATTCATTACGCTTGTTTAAACAGTTTTATAATAATCTCTTATCGTATAATAGGTTAAGTTTGAAAGTGTTCATAAATCTATCAATCTTTTATAGACAAATTTTATTCTGTAAACTTACATACATTCTAAATAAATACACACACGCGCGATATATATTTAAATGTATACTTAAACGTAACGTATACTAAGATTACAATTTTATAACTTAGATATCCATGCATTAAATTGAATCTGATAAGATATATATGCAACTTCATTTTAATCAGTTGAAATACAATGGAAAATATGTAAATCAGATACTTGTTAACGTACACTTGATCATGTGCTCGATCATGTGTTTAATTATAATAATAGTTCTGGATATTACTCAAATGTTGAATATGTAAATATATTTTCTTTCCCCGCAAATGATTTAACGTAAATTATTGATTTTATATCAACATTAGTATTTATTATTTATATTACATTAATGTTCAGTATACGTATACGTTCAGTATATGTTCAATATTCAGCACGTGTGCATATAGACAATATATTTACAATTGAATGTATCTTCGATTTGTTAGAAAAGGTGATATTCTAATTCGAAATTACTGGTATTACTGTTCTGTATTGGCACATATCTTTATTTTACAATGAATAATGAATATCATATGAATATGAATCTCCATAGTACCAACTTTTTTTATTCGCGTGAAAATTTTTTATTAAATCGTACGAAAAATATACTCATGTCTAACTTATTAATATGTAAATATGATAAATACATACCACGGTGTACCAATAGTCTTTTCAGCCATTATAATTTATATCTAAATAAGGTAAGAAAAAGGGTTCAATAAAAATAATAATAACAATTATAATACCAATATTCTATATATTCTGTTCTATATTTTTTATATGTTCTAACATCTAAACGATACATTCATCGATAAAGAAACATCAGTAATCAGATAACCATGAACCAATCCGATCATTTGTCGATTACTGAAAATGTCGATTTGACGCTTATTGAAAATTTCTCCTGATATCAAAGAAATGAATTCAATACGAACTGGACTTTATATAAAACCAAAATACAATTCGTGGTTTTCAAAGTATCGAAAAATCGACGGATATTTCTACGTAAGCGTATGATAGCTAGGGGGACATGGAGGAGGTCATGCTCGACAGGGGTGATGGAACAAGTGTCTGTGTACAAGATGGCGGCGCCCGGGGCCTTAACTGTCGTGAAAATCGCCAGGAAGTAGCCTGTAAACGGAAGCCGCGCGGTGTCGCAGCGAGCCGCGGATCCCCGCTCCGAAGGATGTGATCCGAGGAAGAAGAAGAAGAAGGCCGAGCCTGGGCCAGAAGAGCCTTTTTCAACACTGCCACGAGGAAATCCGGATTATCCAACTTCCTCGGGCCAGTATCGTGATCGTCTTCGTGGCCACGCCGACGATGGAGTCCAGGGAACGCTACCAGGAGCTCTGCAGACTATGCGCATCCTACGACGCCGTCAAGATGGACATCTTCGGTCAAGAGGGCAAGAACAGACAGCTCGTTGACAAGATACAAGCTTGTCTGCCGTTTAAGGTTCGTCATCGTTCGCCTACCAGAGATTTCTTTACACGTCAACCTCCTTTCCCTTCGTGTCAGCTTCCTCAAATCATTTTCAAAATGTTCCCCATTTAACGAGGAACTTGCAATTCAATTTACAACATTTCGCTTATTTATGTCGGAAATTAATGCCTTTCTTATTTTATAGTTTCTTTAAATGTGTCTCGCAATTGTGTGAAGTCACAAGTGGTTTTGTACTGCTTTCTGTCTTTCATATTTCCGAAAAGTTTGATCAAGTTTGCGTGGCGTTTTATGATGTTTTTCTGTTAGTCATAGTTTTATTTCCCTCTGGATATTATTTATTGATTGTGTTTTAATTTATGTACACAGTTCAATTCCTACTTGTTTCGGAAAAATGATAAATTTTGAAAAATCAATGAATTTGGTGTTAATTTTAAATGATCCGTCAATTTTATTCTTATTTTATTATCGGGTTACTTTGTATTCGTTTTAATTGTTCTTGTTAGTACTTTTAGTTGGCTTTTACACCTTGTTCGTTGCGATGAAAAGTATTTATTACGTTATTTTCCTTGTTTGAAATATGCTCGATCTTATTGTTCATTGTATTATTTTACGATAAAGTTAGAATTCTTGCCCTTCCTCGTTTATCTCTTTTTTTTTTTTTCTTTTCTTTTTTCTTTCTTTCTTTCTTTCTAATCTAATTTGTTGTTTTTACTATGTAAAAACTTCTATGTAATTTTATATTTTATGTAAATATAATATAATAATAATAGCTCTTGCATTAAATAGTTTGATGTATATTTAAATGTTTGTAATTTTTATTTCCGTTTATTTAACATCTTTTTGATGGATTCTGAAGTGTATAAAATATTTTTTTATGTAAATTCGAAAGTACCATTTTTTTTCTTTTTTAAATTTTCAATTTATATATTTATATAACATTTTGAAATGTAACTATCATAATCCTTTTAAGTTCATTTCATTTTATATTTATTTCATGCCGTACCTTTCAATATTTATATTTTTACATGTATACAATTTTTCTGATAGTACGATTTACGTTCTTTTGATGTTATTGAAAATTTAATTATAATGTCAATGATAATATTATTATGATATATTAAAAATTACTGTTTTATTTGTTGTATCAAATACACATTTCAATCATTCTGAGCCTAGAAATATTATATAATTCCTAGGCATGTGTACGACATCATTGCCAAATTTTACTTGGAACATATTCATAGCGACGTTGGAATGAATGTTAACTGCAGTACTATACATCTTTGTTGATATCATTTATGTTACTGATATTACTTTATGCTAATCATACTTATTTTAATTGTTGCGTTGCATAGTCCGTCGAGTTCATTTATATATTGATTAAATAAGAATGAAAACATTAATATTTAAATATTTAATTTCAGATTGCAGAAAATGATCGACTACCAAAATGCCTCTGTTATCGGTGTATGTACAATTTGGAAAATTTCTATGATTTTAGAACAGCATGTGTTAATGCAGTGGCTCTCTTGGAAAGGTGTTTATCACCTTCAGAATCGGTAAAAATAAAAATTTGCTTGATCGTTTAAAAAATATTGTTGTCCTATTTTAATCTTAAATATTTAAAACATCCTTTCTGATTGTTCAGAATGGAGATGTTACAACCATCTTGACGTGCTGTAATGATTCAGAGTTTTTCGAAGGACAGAAAAGTATACCAGTGTTAATTCCAGAAGCTCCTATCGTAAATCCAAATGCTGCTTTAGGCACACCACCCAGATTGAATTCTGATGGAGAGGCTGATCATGAGATGGAAGAAATTGATAACAGTGGGACAGACGAAGGTGCTTTCTCCAATTTCAACATATGAAAAATATGTATTAAGAAATAATATTCTATTATTCTATTCTTGTTCTTCCTTTTATTTTAGCAACAGTCATGGACGACTCTGAAGATCGTCATTCAGAGGAGTATGAAATGGATATGGAGACAAATCCAAGTGATTTTTTGGAAATGACCTCGATAGTTGCAGAAGAACCTGAAGAATCAGGATTGAAACATCAGGATGTTTCCAGTAACTTATCAGAGGTATATTATATTTAAAATCAATTGAAGGTATAGCTTAGATGTGTCTAGTGAAATCTGATAATTTACATTATTACAGCATACATCTCAACAACACGAAGTTTATGTTTGTTCCTTGTGCAGCAAAGCATTTAGTTCAAAGGGTCATTTGTCCTTGCACGCACGCATTCACGTTGGTGCCGGTGACGTGATTGGTGAAAAAGTTCTTACGGATGATCATACATCGTATAAAAGGCCCTATCAGTGTGATCTCTGTCATAAATCATATTCCACTGCAAAACATCGTTGGGGTCATGTATCTACAACTCATAGGTACATCTTTTTCAACTCTCATGCTTTCATTTAACAGTTACACATATTTTTAAAATGGATACGTAATATCATAACGAAAAGATCTAAAACATCAACAAGAATAATTCTAGGAGGGAGTATCATGCCATTCTGAAGAGGCAAAGCAAAACATTAATTGTAAAATTAATATTAATATGTAAAGGGAATATTTAATAGATATCGATACATATTAATAATAATAGTAACAATGACGGTTTGCTAATATCTGTATCAGAGGCCATCCGGCAGTGACATGCGGTTATTGTTCCCGTATCTACTCAACCCGGACAAATTTGGAAGAACATATAAAATCACGTCATGCTGGACTTCCAGCACCTACGGAGGTTCCACTGAACAATGCCTATCGGCCAGAAAATAGATGTCAATGCAATGCTTGCGGGAAGATTTGCACGGATGCTATGGAATTGAATCTTCATGGTAGGATTTGTACCGAAGGGCAGAGATTAGATCTTTCAGGAAAAAACGAGATTATACGAGATAATAAAGTTGTGGATAGTTCAGAAGCTTCGAGTATTGGAAGTGATGACGATGGCAAAGATTATAGGTACTATTAGTTCTATTATCGGATTAAATATATTTCATATCTTTCTCTTTCCCTTTTTCCTTTTTTTTTTTTTTTATTTATAAAAGTGATTTAAAATTATTTAATTATTTAGAAGTGCGGAAGCTAAATTAGCGAAAAATCCTCAATTAACAATTTTAAAACAAGCCTTAACGAAAGGAGATAGTCTTAAGCGAGATTTCGAAGACAGATTTACTACAAATTGCAAACCAAAAAAATTACCGAGAACAGGTAACTTGAATACAAAATAAAGTTTTATTCGTACAATTATGAAACAAGAATTAATTTTTTCTTTCATTTAATAGAGCATACTGACTTTCAACGTACTAAGAAATGGTATTGTGAATCGTGTCCTCAATGTTTTACTTCAATTAATGATTTAAAAGAACACGAAGCAACTCACGATGCGGATAAACCATTTATTTGTATTTTGTGTAAAAAAGACTTTTTTCTTAAATCTTCTTTAAGCAGGCATATTCAAACGTTACATGGTGTTGATCCATGTCCTATGGTGGAAAGTGATAAATGTCTAAAGAAAATTGTTTCGCATAATTGGAATGAATCTATGGATCTCGATTCGTACGAGGGTAAAACCTCTTCTGAATTTCCATTGTCTCCAGATGTACGTTTTATAGAGTTTAACACAATCTTTTCTTTTTTCTTTTCTTTCCTTCTTTCTTTCTCTCCTTTTTTTTTCCTTCTTTTTTTCTTTTTTTTTCAGGAAAAAATTAGACTATTTAATCTTCATTCTGCATTTTTCTTTGTTTTTTTCTTTAATTTTAGACAAATGCAGAAAATGAAGACGACCATGAGAGTGGACAAGAAAATCTCATTGAAATTGAAACTGTGTTCGTTTGTGAAATTTGTACTCGTGATTTTAATGACCGTGCATCTCTTTGGCTTCATATTCGTGCTACTCACAAAGAATTTGCAGCATTTGCATGTGGTGTTTGTTTAAAAATTTGTGCAGACAACACACAACTTTTGAACCACGTAAATATGTACCACGGCGGCTCGAAATTACTACTTTCTGAACAGAGAAGGTACTTCATTTCAAATTATATAATTGCTGTTTGATAATAATGGCAAATTTGTAACTATTTTTATTGTTACTGTTAATAGGTACAGTTGCACTATTTGTGGTAGGCAACATGATTCCAGAAAAAAATTAATTGCTCATGTATCCATACATAATGTGGATCCAAATTATGATCCTGCTACTTTTGTTCAATTAAATAGTAATTATTACGGAGAGAACATTAACGGTAACGAAACTGCGGAACAAATGCTTGACTACGAAGAGGATAGCGATAAAGTGGACTGTTATATTTGTTATAAATCGTTTCCTAATGAAGATCATTTAATACGACATCAAAGAAATGCGCACAGAGTAAGAATATTTATAACAATGACCAAATTATTAAGCGGAGCAAGGAATTTTCTCACATTCTTTTATTAAGCAAATTTTTCAATTTCACAGTCGGAACAACTAGTGCCAGCAGGAGATCCTTTAAATCCTTCGAGTTTAAATGGTGGTGGTAATAGAGCTCAATATCATCTCTTTTTCGTTTGTGAACTTTGTGGGAGTTCACATCCTAGTAAATGGGAACGTTGGCTACATGTTAGTTCGTCTCATAGCAATGAATCAGCCATAAAATGTGATCGTGAAGATTGCGGTAAAATTTTTGCTACAAAATCTCTCAGAAACGAACATATTCAGCATCACGCAATCCAAGGTTCATCCCCAAATACTTGTGAAATTTGTGGTAAACTTTGGGGTAGTAGAGTTGATTATTGGAAGCATGTTATGGGTGTTCATTCGGATACTGTTCCATTAATTTGCGGTGTCTGTTTAAAAGTGTTTCCAAATGTTTTGCAACTGAGTACTCATGTAAGATCGAAACATTGGCCGTTAACGAATGGTGATTTTAGCTGTGACATTTGTGGTAGACCATATTCGAATAAATCCAAAATGTCCAGACATAGAAAAATTCATGGTTTTGAGGAAAGCTGTGAAAATGGGGCTGAAAATAGCGAGAATAAAGTAGAGGGGCGAATGAGGGAAACAGAATTGAGTTGCGAGCTTTGTGCAGATTTGAAGTTTACTAGTTTAGAAAAATTATGTAATCATAGACGAATCGTTCATGGACTTTTCCCTTGCGATCTCTGTAATAAATGCTATGGAAGAACTTCACATTTATGGAAACATGTAAACAGAGTTCACAAAGGTCATGAAGATGTAACTTGCCCTTATTGTATGAAAACTAGTGCTTCAAAAGATCATTTAGCAGCACACATTTCAAAAATTCATAGATACGAACCTGATTCTAGAAAGGATGGGAAAGATAATAGACAATTTAAAACCGAAGAAGTTAGTTTACATTATTGCGAAAAATGTAATAAAGGATTTCACAAGCGGTATCTATTGCGCAGACATATGAAAGGATGTCAGAATTACAGGAAAGACCCTGGAGCATTATTAACGAGATGCAGAGCTTGTGAAAGAATATTTAAAGATCGTGCCAGTTTACAAAAGCATATCGAGAATCATCATAGCACATACACGTGTCATCTTTGTAATGAAACAATTACCTCAAAATTAGGGATTATGACACATAACAGGGTGAAGCATATGGATCATCCAGATTTAACCTGCAATTTTGGATCTTGTAGGAAATTATTCAGAACTAAAGAAGATTTAGAAGCCCATAGAAAAGATCACAGGTATGTAACTTCAACAATAATTACTAGCATTTATATCTTTATCGAAGCACAAATATTTTATCCTATAAGTGATTAATTGTGATTAATTTCTATTTTTCTTCTTCTTTTTTTTTTTTTTTTTTTTTTTTTTTTCTATTAAAGATATCATACCACTCCTAACGTTTGTGATTTCTGCGGTGATACTGTTGAAAATAAACTGAAGTTAAAAATGCACGTTTTATCTCTTCATCGCAACGAAATTGGTGTATCTTGTGGAGTGTGTTTAATACCAATGAAAGATCCAAAAGAACTTAAAAGTCACGTAGAAGAAGTTCATTCCAGTGTTCTTTCAAGACCCAATACGTGTCAAGTTTGTGGGAAACAATATGCTTCAAAATGGAAAGCGTTTGACCATACTAAAAAATGCCATGGAAAAGTATTTAGGACTTGTAAACAATGTCTAGCCGTTTTCACTGAAGATTCTGCAATTAGAGATCATTATGAAACAATACATAATATTCCCAAAGATCAACTTGCAGCATTCGAACATAGATTAGATATTGGGTCGAAAAACGAAGATTTTGGAATAGAGGTAGGTTTGTAATAAGTAATTATAAAAGTTACTATAAATAATAGTAAAACTGTATTTTATATAGTTGAATATAAAATTATTGTTTCTGCGTTAGTCTCCTGATATAATAGTGAAAGAAGAGCCAGAGGATTTAGAATACGAAGTAGATATGTGCGATGAAGATTCTAGCGACTCAAAAAGGAGAAGGTCCTTAACGGATACCTACGATTGTGAAATGTGTCCAGAAATGTTTGTAAACAGCGATGCACTCTCAAAACATTATCGCAACATGCACAATACTGATCCAGAAAGAATGTTTAAAAGATTAAAACAGGATGAACAGAGAAGAATGCGTGGTAAACTGAATTTCTCTTGCAAGAATTGTAGGCGACAATTTTGCACTAAAACATTGTATTGGAACCATATTGCAACTTGCAGACGAAATATACGAAAAGGAGTAAGTAGCATTCTTGAATAAAAAATTAATGTATTTTGATTTCATATTAATCCAAATTCTTTTTGTAGGAGGAAAATTTATCTTTACGAAATGACATGTTAAGTAGCCAAGAAGAATTTTTGAAGAATAATAATCAAATTAAGAAAGAGGAACCTACATCAGATTTAAATATTCCTGATTTCAATCTCTTTGAAGATATAAATCTTCAACTCTCTGGTCAGAGACCTCTTCCGAATCTTATGCCACTCACTCAGAGGTAAATACTGTAAAATACAATATAATATCTGTTTTCTTTTATTCCTTGTTTCTTAATCTTAATTTATGAATTCACAATTTCAATCACAATTTCAGGGCGAAATCTTCAATGAAATGTTCAAGAAAGGATTCCAGGAAAGTATATGATGAATCAACAAATACAGAATGTGCCTGTGAAGTGTGTGGAAAACAATGGCCAGCAAAGAAACATTTATGGCAACATTTAATTCGTTTCCATCGAGCGGAAGCAGCAGTCACTTGTGGAGTATGTTTGAAACTTTGTAAAGATTATGATGATTTGGCAGAACATTTGAAAGCTGCACACGAAGCGATATTGTCAACCGAAGGAAATAATTTTACATGTAAAGTTTGCGGCAGGTATTGTATGCTTAGTTCTGTACTTGTACATAGTATTGTAATATACCATGATATATAATCGGGAATTTATGTTTGATAGGTATCACAATGCTCGTAGTAAATTGTTATTACACACAAGTATTCACATCGGCCATCCAGGTACTAGTACTTGGTGTCCAAAATGTCGAAAAAATATTACCGATGAAGCTGCACATTCGACTACGTGTAATACGAAGACGGAAGAGGGAGAACAAATGAAAAATAATGAAAAAACAGAGGTAACTAATTACAAAAATATAAAATAATATACTTACTATAATTAATGAAAGTATTTTTGTATATTAATGTTTTTACATAAACTCTTATCAAAAGGGAAGTCTAATAGCTGACGATGCGATAATTGAAGAAGTGGAAGAAGAAGGGGATTTTGAATATGAAGCAGAAGAAGAAGCAGATACAGAAGAATCAGAAAGTGGTAGTAGTACCGAAGCCGAAGAGGAACATGAATCAGAGGATGAATCTAGAGCAACTGAAGAAATTACTTATAATTCAGAGAGCGAGGATTCAGAAGAACTAGATAATTTAGAAATTGATGAAAAGAACATGGAGCATTATCCTTTAAAGCATCTTCCAGAATCCAAAAATACAGGTATTGAAAGAAACGATGATCAATATAAAATTAAATAATTTGGTTTATTATAATCAACAAAAAGAAAAAAAATATCAATCTTGTTAGCGTACATCTTTTAACAATTAATTGAATATATGAAAAGCTAAATATGTTATCGTTATTGCAGAAACAAAGAAACATGATGCAAATTTATCGGATGATGATGGACCTCCGGTTCTCAGTCCCATGATGCCTCTGCTTCCTGAGAATATGTCTGTAGAACAGCCGATAAGTCATAAACTAGGCCCTATAGTGCCTCTAACTGAGAAAGACATGTGCGATTTATCAGAGATTCGAAATCGATCCTCCCCGAAATCTATGAATCTATATGAAAAACATTTACCTAACAATGAATCTTTAGAGTTAGAATCTGAAACATTTGCAGATCGAAGCGACGAAGATTTTGAGGATACGAAGAACGAATCTGACGAAAACTCCACTGAAGAAAATGAGGAAGAGAATGAGGATAATGAGGAGATTGAGGAAAACGATGAAATAGAATTAAACGAAGATCTAGAAGAACCTGGTGATAACGAGGAAATTGAGAAAAATGGGGACAGTGAACAGATTGAAGATAACGAAGAGAATGAAGAAAACGGAGATATTGAAGAAATGGAAGAGAATGAAAGAAACGAAGGGATTGATGAGTCAGAAGAACACGAAGGAAATGAAGAAATTGAAGAGACAGACGAAGAAAATGAGGAGAGAGAGGAAAACATGCAGTTGGATGATCTGGAAGGTGCTGTTCTAATGGTGACTGATGGGAATCAAATATTGATTCAGCAAGGAATAATAGAAGACGAGAATGAGAATTCGAATCAAGAATATGTTTATTCTGCGCTTAGGTACAGTACAGAAGAGGACAGCGACGATGCAAGGAAATGAGTGCCAAATTGAGATTAAAATAGCTGGAAGAAATATACGGCGTGACAGAGTTGTTGAATGTTGTTTGAAGAATGAAGAATACGTGGAAATGAATTCAATGAAAATTAAATATGCTAAAATTGAATTGGACAAAATCTAAAATCTAGTTTTCAAGTAGTTAGCTCTAATTAATCTATATGAAATAGATTGTTCGTGAAGTGGAATGTTTTATTTCTGATGGTAAGTAGAAACGACGTGAAATATTAAATGTTTGACCTTTTTTTTTTTTTTTTTTTTTTCTCGAATTATTTGAAGTGCCACAAATTTCCTATGCTTAAATGTTAACGACTTCTACTATAATTAAAAATTAGTAGTTATTAATTGGTAATTAAAAATAAAATATTAGAAACTTAAGAAAATATTTTACAGGTGAATATTTTTATTGCATATGCATTATTAATATAAAAATTATGTATTCCATTGATAGGACTTTTCTTATTCTTTGGTTTTAGTTAATATTGTCGACGAAACATGTCCACGTATTCCTAAAAATTGTCAAAGATAATCGCAATTTGTATTACTTTATTCTGTATAAAAGATACAAATGAATTATTATGTGACGTGTACCTTGGAATTCATATTGATGACGCGACAATTTGTAAATATGTTAGATTAAGTGATACAATTAGCTTTCACAAACTGTATGATAAGGGACGGTTCTTTCATTGTGTCAAGAAAATGTAAAGAAAGGTAAAATTAAAACAAAAAGAGTGAGCTTAATCCCTTATGTAACGCTATGAATTTAAAGTTTACGCAATGAATATAAAGAATTTCAAGCGTATTGAAAGTGACTATATAAGCTAATACGATATAATAAATGAACAGTCCCTGATCTCCTAGACAACGTTTTCGTCGTTATTTAAGTTTCGAATTTACAGACGCAATAAATCGGAGACTCGACTTTGAATTAATATTAGGTAATTCGATCGGTATCGATATTTCGCACACAACACGTTCAAAATTTTTCCTTATTTAATAAATCTTCAAATAAAAAAAAAAAAAAAAATAGTACAAACGTAGCAATATACAGAGTATCTCAAACATATATAACATTATTCAAATTATAAAACGGTTTAAAATATATTAAATTCTAAGTATTTTTTTATTGAATGTTCGATTTTTGAATAACTCGAAGAACATTGCTTGAACCTGAATGTTCGTTTCGAATATATACTACCGTATTTGTTATACTGTTGCACACGTCTATGTTAATATTATATTACTATTATTATTACCCTCATTCTTATTATTATATTAATACTATTATCATTTCGGTATTATATTAATATCGATTCGATTGAATTCTACCTTGAATCTGCAAACAAAATTTCGAAAATTGATGGGTTAAGGAATCGAAACAACTTAGTGTACATAGTAGGTATGTAAACGATTTCGTGTACAGTTACGTTATACAATACGAAAGAAAACATATTGATATGTGTGTATGAGCAAAGTATGATTATTATGTGATAGAATGGAAAGGCCAGCTTCATTACTCTTTTTACCATCGTATGTGTTAAAATACCGAAGGAGGAACTGGTAATCAATCACTTCTATTTTCCAACAAAGCTGTACAATAGTATATATCAACGAAAGAAAAACCTCGATAATAATCATCGAGTAAACATTTTTCTAAATGTACTAAACATCTTACTGCACTTATCCGATACATATTCGTTCAGTTTCTCTAGAAAGACGCCGTTCCGTTACATCTTAGCAGCCTTAGAGTTCGCATGTAGTTTAGGATAGTGAATGACATTAATTTCGTTTGAATTATTCATTACTCCAGTGTCATCGATAACATCCATTAAAATGGTAGCAAAGTAAAAACGCTGTTTCCCATTCTCTATCGGATAGTTCTCGGTGATACATTCCTCAATTCATGTTTAATATTCTTTCTTTTCTTCTTTTTCTATGTTCTTGTTTCGTTTGTTATTTATTCGGGGCATTCGCTTCCTTTCCAGCGTGTTAGTGCATAAGAAATGAGAATGGCGATTCGCATTTAACGTTTGTAACGATTATAATAAAAATTACTAAGTTGATTAATTTCCCATTTTTATTTCAATCCCGAAAAAGACATAAAAAGAATAGTCTGAATTACTAATCTTTTATTATATGAAGTATCTTTTCAAATATAAAAGTATGTGCATAACTTAAAATTGTATCGTTCCTTGAAATTATAGTTCAGCAAACGTTATGCGTTGTAGCAGATAGATAGATACAGTTCTGGTGCACGATATTGATCGAAACAAAATTCAGAAATATTGAAAAGAGTTTGATGACTCGAATATTATATATATATATATATATATATATATATATATATATATATATATATTCTGATGAGTAATACGATGAGTAATATCTAATGAGTATATAGAGAATGAATATATATGAGAATAATATCTAACACGTATTTCATCTTATTTTTCCAATGTTGAACAACATTCATTTTTTCTACTTTTACATCGATGTAACTGTAATACAACGTACAGTGACGCAACTATCGCCAATAAATAAAATAAGAATTAAATAAAGTATTCTTTTACAAAGAAAAAGATTATCGTAAATCATGTGTAGAATAAAGGTACGTGCCGCCCCCTCTTATTAGCATTGAAAAAATCTTTTACAAGATAAGATAAGAAGACGTATAAACACCTATGTAAAAAAGAATAATCAACGTCCGTTATAATTTTTATAAATATTTTAATAAAAAAACAATTTTTTTCTGATTTAGATTTCCGATTATGAATTATATTAACAAATTAATTATTTCATAGTTTGCTGGAACTGAAAAAAAGAAAAATTGATTCGGAAATCGGTTGCACATAAATTTTTACGTAAAATTACCTATAGTAAATCTACTGGCTTTTCTTATCAGCATATTCATAAAATATACATTAATTCACAAATATCAATTGCTATTCTATTTTACAATTCAAAAAAGATTGGCTAAATCAATGCAAAATTATATTTACGTTTATAATTAAGTTTTTATAATTAGTCGATACTTCTTGTATTAAGAAGAACGCCTTGTAAGTAATGCATTTTTTTCGCAATAATTTTTTTAATTAACTTTCTTCAAAAAAGCAAAGATTTTACTATAAATTTGTTTTAAAACTCTTTTTTATATTTAGATTTGATTTTATATTACATTTAGTTTGATTATATTTATATTTATATTTATATTTATATTTATATTTATATTTATATTTATATTTATATTTAGATTTAGATTTAGATTTAGATTTAGATTTAGATTTAGATTTAGATTTAGATTTAGATTTATCCTTATTTGAAGTAGTCAAGCTGTTGTACTTGGAACAGAAAGCACGATGAGAAACGGTATCGATTGAAATTGTGTAAAAAGATATTAATTAATTTGTTAAACGAGAAATTGTATAATGTGCAAAATATTTGAAATATGCAGAAACAGCCTGTAAATCGCACTGTTGATGTTGGATGAAGCAAAGAGTGTTCTTTCGAAGGCCTTCGGAGCGTGGCTCGGAGCAAAAGAAGGAGGAGGGTTTCAAGAAATCGGACGATTGCTTTATTAAGACGTCAGAAGGTACAGGATAGGCCGGGCCTGCGGTCGTTATTGTCTCGACCGGGTTCTCGCTTGGGACAATTGCTTCGAGAAGATCAAAAAGACCATCGAGAGAAACTGACAGCAAGAAGGAAAGGGAGAAAAAAGACCGAGAGAGGGAGAGGCAAACAGAGGCAGAAAACGAGAGAGACGGATAGAGAACAAAAACCGTCATGCCGAACCTTCGTGCGCTGCTCTCAAAGTTGAAAATGCTGTTCAGAGTTTGTTCTTCCTAGACATTGTAATGTATTCCACCTTAATTACATATCCACATTAATCATGAATATAGCATGTGTTTAGTAGGTCTCGATCTGTTACTTGTTATGCTTGTTCAGTCGACAAGTTGTTCCTACGTCATTAATAGACTACGGTCTATTATATCGATTTACATTTTTATCAACATAACCAACGAAACTGAACTTACATAGAGATCTATTTTACACATTAAATATTGTAAAAAAGATATACTTCACTTTGAGTATTTTTTATATTTTTTAGGATAATGGAGTCGTAAAAAACAAAAGTTTGAAAGAAGAAAGTCTGAACGTAATACTTTCCTAAAC
This sequence comes from Bombus flavifrons, assembly GCF_040668555.2. Classification (NCBI taxonomy): domain Eukaryota; kingdom Metazoa; phylum Arthropoda; class Insecta; order Hymenoptera; family Apidae; genus Bombus; species Bombus flavifrons. The sequence goes on from NC_138454.1 coordinate 12,656,779, forward strand.
ATTTTTTTAACGAATATCTCATACATCCTTATGTTAAGTTTGCGAGAAAGAAAGTATGGTTTGGAAATGATGGTTTCTTTAATTTCACGTCAAGTATCAAATTTTGTAAATTTTTTAGGTACTTGTGCCCCGAATGGCTCCCGTTTATTATATAGCAAATTAAAGTGCCTAGATTGTCAATTAGATCCTTGCAATACTCGTTCAATGTTGTTACCAAAGCATTTACATAGGACGAAATAACTAACATTTGCTTGTTCAGATAAATTTATATCATCCTGTTACATGAGCTATCGTTCTCATATCTCCGTTTTATATCAGACGATCTATTTCCTCTATTCTAGCATAAATCGTCCGTGTCGCATCAGAATTTCCTGATCTACATCTCCCATCGTATGCCCTGAATTACAGGAAGTTGATTTCGATGGCTACCTTACTTTGATCAGACTGAAATTTCAATCCTCGTCGTAATTCACGTCGGAGCACGTTGTTATGAATTTCTTCTGATCCGCTTGTATCGAGTGCCATAAAAAAAAAAAAAAAGAGAACGAGCAAACAAATTGATGAACAGATTGAGAACCGAGTAGGATTTTTTACCTCGTTCGGCAAAACTTACGAGGGCATTGACAGAGAACATCGATCCCGAGTAAACGAAAACGGAATCGTTTAATTATGATATCCTAAGTAAACTGAGACACGCGCGCTTCTTGCTGACTCGTTAATCCAAGAACAAATATCATCTCGTTTAATCTCCTCGTCCATTTAACACTTTACACTTTAATTAAAATGATAACACACGAAACAGTCCCTCGTACAAAGAAACAAAGAAACCTACAAAATATGTGCATGAATAACAATTTGTTTATTCTTATCCAGTAATAAAATCACGTGAAAAAATAAGGGCAAGAAATACAATTTTCATAATTTCATATATAATTTAATAACGCGTAATAGGCAGAATGTCGTCGTGTCGTGTTCCGCGATTTCGTTTCCTCCTGGGCTCCTTCCCTCTCTACAGAATCGATTAACCGGTACAATTTGTACTCAAACGGCTAATCTCCTTCGCTGTCCACAGCTCTTCGTTTAAAGGAGTGAAATTGAGTTGAGAGTCACAGCAGCCCGGTGAACGCTCGTGGTAGGGAATAGAAGTAGTAAGGGGCCTGAAAGGAAGCCCGATGGAAGGTCGGCACTGGAAGAAGAAATGTAAGAAAGAACGGAACGCATCTAAATGCCGGACTGTTCAACGTCGTTCTGTGAAGGGTACCGGCGAGGACGGGGGTGAAGAGAGCACAGTGTTGGAACCAGGCTGGTGTCTCAATCAGCCAAGCAGGTTGGGGCATCTTGGACCCCTGTGGGTGGAGGATAGAGCTAGCAATGGCTGTGAACTATCCTCGAAATGAAAACAAAACTCCTGAAATTATAAACTCTCGTCAAATATCAAGATTATATTTGATAAATAGCATACAGTCATTATGAAGGTATAATAAACTATCGGATATATAATAATATTTTTCCTTCTATTTCCAGAAAAATGATAACTTTTCATAATTTCGTAGAATTTCTTAGAATTTTCTAATTTAGAAACCCGTTGACTTTTTGTTATTTTACTAAACAGTCTAGAAAATTTCATCTCTTATTTCAGCATGAATCGCATAGTTTAGAAATTTGTGGTAAGAAATTCCTCGACATGAGATTTATTTATGACGGTGTTCAAACTTTTGGTTTTAATCAGGGCTTAAATCTATCGGTAATCCTTTCGGTCCCGGGCCAGTGACCAATGGTGGGGGGAAAAGAGCGACGCGCGCAGCTTCTCGGCGCAGCGGGGCAGGCCGTCACAACTCAATCTAGTGTCTCGGTGACCGTGCGTTTGTGAGTTTCTATTTTCTTCTCTTTCCGTATAGTGCGTTATAATTCTTGACACGGAATCGCAGTTTTCATTGGTGGATTAGATTGTATCTGGGATCCTATATTTTCATCTCTCTAGGCTACTAAAACAATGTGATTGTTTGTAAGGTTTGTACCTTAATATCTGTTTGTATTATCTTAGTAAACAATATTATTTCCTACGTATCGAATGTGTTTATAAAGACATTTCTCAGTAATTCTTGATGTAGATATATATTGATGCTTGTTTGTTTATTCAACTTCTAAAAGCGAATACACGATAGATTAATTAAACTTTCATTTTATGTATTTGATAAAATTCTTTGAAGTTTTTAGTATTTAATAAAGTTGTCGATGCTGGAAATACTAAAAAAGCATTTTTATTTTAATGACAGATATCAAATATAAACAAGATTAATGTTAAAATTGATTATTGTCAGTAAGATATGAAATTTATATTGTAATGTTGATTGTTTCCATACGTTGCATTTTAATACAGTTCGTAATAGACGACAATATTTTAATTCTTCAAAAATACAAAACACAACTGTCTCAAAGTAAATCCATTAAATTGGTAAGAAAGTATCATTATAATTTGCATCTTTATAGAGATGTCAAGTAACTAAATTCATATCATATTCATATTTAATATTTACTTAGTATCATATTTTAACAGTTGTGAATAATATAATATGGAGTAATACATAATTTAAATGCAAAATAAATAAAAGTATATCTATAAATTAATAAAGAAATATTTTTCAACAAACAACATAGCTAAGAATTTATAATGAAATAAAGTTTTTCATTGAATATTCTGTATTAATATTTTACTACATGATATAACAATCGTCACTACATATGCAATAATATATTTATTAGCCAAAACATTGACAAAAATAAATTTGAGAAAATCACAACAATCTGCATTCTTAATATAATTAGTTATAGAAAACAAATAAAAGTATATTTATAGTTTACGATTGTCATGTTAATGTGATTTTATAATTTAATTTTTGTTCTCTACTAAACTATCCGCGCCGATTAAAACATCGATATAGATTGATAATTTTGCACAAGTATGTAACAATGTATACATTTCGCTTCTGAATGCACTTATGATTACTGATAAAAGAAAAGAAAAAAGAAGGTATGCGTCTTTATTAAGATAATACAATATGATATAATATAATATAATAATTAATATACATAATGTGTTATAATATGCTAATACATATAATTAATTTATATAATATATGTATTTATTAAACAAAACATTGTATTTCTATTTACTTAGAGTAAATTATATATCTAAAATACGGCTTTCGTTATAGCAGCAAACGTTGAACTTGATTTTAAAGAATAGGAAATTTGTAAAAAGAACTCGGTAATATATAATTACTGACCAAATCTTTTTTTTTCTTTTACTTTTTTTTTTTTTTATAAAAACGATCAATTATCATTTAACACTAAAATATTATATTTGCACCAAAGAAAACAAAGTGGAAGGTGTATGAAAATATACATAATACAAAGGAAGAGATAAGTTTATATTCTCTATAAAGAGTCAAAGAAAATTCTTCGAAATACGCTACTGTAGATCTATCAGATCTCTCTAAAGAAAACAATTGATTATTTTGATCATTTTAACAATCCTAATAATGCCAGTCAATGAATAAGTGACAGTCAAACAGTGTTCTATCTCGTATGAATAGTTGCGTCTCGTGACCTGTGTTTGTTTAAGCATTATTTCTTAGCGTGGAACAAATCTCTTCTGAATATCACCACGATCACCATCGACTTAACGGCTTAATCGAATGAGATCACCAGAATCATAAGCATTGATTGGATATTCCCAAGAGCAACGATTAAATTACCATGTACCCTAATTGTAACTGTTTCAACATCTCTTTCTCTTGGTGCGTGTTTCATTCGAAACGAGATTTAAACTTGAGTGTAAAGTAAAGTTGATGATCACTGAAGGTCTATAGGGCTGGCCATCTGTCCCTCGTTGCCACGTCTGCAACGTCTTGGTGGTCCATTTTGGGGCTGGTGCGCAACAGCATCGGCACTAGCGCTGGCAATGAAGCGCTCACAGGTAGAATCTACCCCCTCTCTTTCTCTCACTATGTATGCGTGCTGCCGCACGTGCTCTCTTTCATCCCCTTCTCTTTGCTGTACTCTGCTTTTTTACTGGTATCAGTTGAGAATAGTAAAGAGAGAGAGAGAGAGAGAGAGAGAGAGAGAGGGAGAGGGAGGGAGAGAGAGTAGTAAAGTTGGAGAACATTCAACTGCGTTGTTCTGGTAGAACTTCTAACAGTGGTCCTTTCTGTCTTCTCTACCGATTGATTGGATACATTGAAAATTAAAACACGTAGATTTCTGTACAATGTGTCCCAGCGATTGTGATGTAATCGGCGATAGAGTGATTCTACGTGAAGAAATATGAGACTTCGTTTTCGAGAAAATTTAATTTGAAAATTTGTCAAGTATACTTGGCTAATTACAGACTAGGTATGAGTAAACAATCGACAGGATGTTATTCTACCACTTTCACGATTGCTTGTACAAGACGAGAGTATTATTTTCCAACACAATCGCAATTAGTAACTTTACCAAAGTTCTAAAGTAAAAAGACGACGCGAGTTTCTGCGATTGAAGGAAGAACAAAACTTTGGAACGTTTTTCTTTTTTTAAGTCACACTTCGTATTATTTGCTGGTACTAATTCAAGTAAATATAAAAAATTCCTCTTTTAGAATCATTAGCAATTGATTCACTGCAATCTAGCTGGCCATATTATAGCTATGAAAAAGCATTATATTATGCCAGGGATCAGTAATACGTTAGTACGATTAGAAATTTTGAGAGATAAGAATACTAACTTTCATCTACATAAATGATAGATATTTTAATACATAATTACAGCGATATTTGCTGCAGAAAAGGCGAATAAAATGAAAATAATATCGATTTTCAAATATTTTATATGCAATGAGAATAAAATTACCGAATCTCTTAGAAGGCATAGAATTTTTAGATTTCTTGATTCTTTTAGATTATTAAGACGTCAGACGTCTTGATGTTTTCAAATTATAGATATAAGAAAACATAAAAAAAAATTTAATACAAATAGGAAAAACTTCTAATATTTAAAGGGTTGAAATTTCGGATATCATCTCGTAGTGGCATTTATGATTCCTTAAGTTGAGTAGCAAAAGCTTTTATTAAGCTCCTATTAACTCGAATGACAAACAGAGATCCGACTTATTTTAAGAACACCATGGAATATCTCTTCCTGTTATGCATCCGTTACAAGAATCTGCGAATATATACTTGGCACCGAGCACAATCCTGAAAATGCAAGTTACGCCGCACTATAAGTGCTATAATGCTATAATGCTTATAAGTGCTACAAATCTATAATGATAATAAACACGTAGACAAGATAAAATTATTATTCACTTCGTTTCTTCGTTTCTTTAAAGCAATCTATAATATTAAAAAAATATGAACAGACTATTTTAGTTAATCTACAATTATAACACTAATTGATAACAAATTAATAAATATAAACAATAACGTTTGAGTCGAACTTTTATAATACATATAAGTGTTCTTTGTGCATTTTATCACTGTTGTATCATAGGGGAAGATAGGGCAAGATGGAAAATTGTTGTTTACAAGAAACTGTGCATATGTATTACCGTGCACACAAAATGAAAACAAAGAGGTCATCAGCAGGAGTAAATATCAGTATGAAAATTTCGTCGTGAAAGATTACACGTGTCATAAATTACAACGCAATTTATTCCAATTTTTCTAATTTTGTCATAAGCATACATAAACCTTGCAGTAGCGTTTTGTGCAGTTGTGCATATTTTTTGTTGATCTGAAAATGGCAAATTCATATACTTTATAAGTTATTCTTTCACAAACGTAGAATTTTTTTATATAAAATAGTTTGTTATTTTATAAAGAGACACGTAAAGTATTAGCATGTTATGGAGCAAGTGAGTGAGTGAATTTTGTCAACAATGTCTGACCAAGAGACGTTATGCCATGGTCATCCCAGAGATAACGTCGACTAAAAAGGAAAGAGAAGCGATCAACATGGAAAACAGAAATTTTAACTTCTTCGCCATATAGACGAGAACTATTTCAGTCTAAGAAAGCATCTACAAAAAAAAAAAAAGAAAAAAAAGAAAAAAAAGAAAGAAAAAAAAATGAAACGAAACCTAGCAAGCGAGGAGGAAAAAATATCAGAAAGTTCGAGAATAGCTCCAAATGAACCAGAAGTATAAGAAAATAGAAGTTTTCTACCTTCAGTTATTCTAAAGCATATTTAATCAATTATATTTCAACTATAATTAATAGAATATCATTAGATAAAATACAATTGATAAAAAAAAAAATGATTATAGATTTTTTAATTTTTATAATATCACACTTTGTATGAATTTAACAGTGAATATACATCGGATGTAAAAGTACTTCAATAAATGTTATATGAAAAACATATTCGGTTTTCTTTGCATTTCTTCTTAGCTACATACATACATACCGTCTTACCCTCCTTCCCCTACACGATCAAATAAAAAAATAAAAGAAAGTAATATGTATATGCTAAGGCAGCATGTAGAGCGTTCGTTTGAAACGTCCGATAATCGTACATATACGCTATTAAGTTACCGAGAAAACAGAACGGTACAAAGTGGCCGATGAAAATATTAGCCGCATATATACATACATAGATATCATAAAGCGGAATTAAATTATATTAATTGCGAACTTTCTGTAGCTACGTTTTATTGTTATTTATACATTCATATGGAAGTGTTACAGATTCTTTATATCCTTGAAATTAAACCTGTATAAATTTACAACTGTTTTAGAAAGATGTCACGTTGGTTCGATCAATCGAGCATACTCCTGATGAGTGTGATATTGTTTAATACAGTAATGTGGAATACAGCGAAAAGTTCGATAATGAAGTGTGAGGAAGCAAAATTAAAATGCGCCTTCAGAACAGGCTGTGGCGCAGCTCTGCAACATTATCTTACCGGTTGTGCACCCGTTCTCCAAGGGAACGATTGTTCCGAAACCTGCCAACATGCCCTTATTGCTCTCACAAGCACCGATGAGGGCAAAGAACTTATGACAGTACTTATTATATATATTATCTCTGATTTATTTTGATAAAAAATAAATATTGTTTATTCCGATTAATATCAATGTAAATATTCAACGATACAACACTAACAACGAATATTTTAAGCTAATATTTTATTCTACGCAAATCTTTTATAAGCATAACAATTTGTAATACAAATTCAAAAACATATACAAATATTTATAAACAATATACATGTACGTTTATAAACGATATATTGGGTTACTTTTTTCTTTCTTTGTTTTTTGTTTTTTTTGCTTCTTAATAATAAAGATTAAGCCATTTCAAGATACGGAATTTAATTCAAATTAATAAATTTATTCCTTGTATTAATTTTAATTTCTTGATCTTGAAGTTGTATCATTACGTCTATTTAAATTTTATTTGTATGTACTTTGCTTATATGGAGGATACAATTTTTTAATGAATATTCATATCTTGTTTTTGTTACTTAGTGTGAATGTGAGGATGAATTATGTTCTGAGTCGAAACAAAGAGTAGAAATATGTAGATCGTCTGTAACAATGGCAATGAATAGGACAAGGGTGTCCTGCAGAATAGCAACTTGGATTTGTAATGCAGACGCTCTTTGCCAAACTGCGCTTACATATTACAATAAATATTGCAAGAGTATGTTTCAAGGACGAAAATGTACTAGACGGTAAATATGTTTTTTAATACGAAAATAAATAAAATCTAAAAAATATGTGATACGAAGTTACAAAATAATTTATGTAATACACAAATGACTTCTTAAGGCAAATATTTTAGATGTAGAAATTCGATAAATATCTTAACAAGACAAGAAAAGGCTGCAAAATTGAATACATGTCAGTGTGATGGTTTTGAAGAATACGATTGTAAAGGAATTCATAGAAATATGAATCTTTTATGTTTTGGAAAAATACATCATGGTTACCGTGATGTTAATGTCGAGGATGATAGGGAAAGTGAATTTCTAACACCAAACATGAGTCTTAGAGGAAACGGTGTTCAAATATTAATGGACAGAGAATTATTTTTACTTTCTTTATTGATTTATCACATACTTAAAGCGAGACAAGGCAAGATTACTCGTTATATTATACCTTCTCACTTTGAAATATATACCACTGCACATGAAATAAATTTTGATTATTTTGCAAATAACATAAGCATCTAAATTTATAGACTGTGATACTTTGAAAAATTTGGTTTAAATATTTCATTTTAATTTATCGAAAATTCTATTTTTTCAGACTGATGATTAGAAAGAATCCAGAAAGATCTCCAAAAAGCAACAGTATTCCATGAAACCAATGACCAAAGATCTTTATCAACATTCATAATCAATATTTCAACAATTTGATACTGGTATTAGTGGATTACTTTTTCAATATGATAAATAATTTAACAGCATGGCCAACGAATGCATAACTTACGAAATATTTTCATGGGTTTATTATCAAATTTGCGCAAATGGAAAAAACGGAGAGGAAGAAGCCTTGTACAGTAAAAATATTGTATAGTGATTGTATTATAGTATCTATAATTGAATAATTCGTTGCAAGTATTTAGTTATAAATCAGTTTTATTTATGAAGATATAATTATGTAAATATCTACATACCGAAATACGAACATTGTTTTTCCCTCTCTCTTTTTTTATCAGATTTATATTCTCGAAAATTCTTCTCTTCTAGAAAAATATTTCCTTAAAATTACCTCCAACGCAAATATATTACATTTATTTCGGAAAAAATATAATTATTAACATTTACTCTACTAAGAAAATACGAAGATAATAAAACAATTCTATCGTAAAATTGTTTTCCAAAAAAAGGACCCAAGTGAAATTAATGTAAAGAGAATAATGTTCTTTAAGAACAAAAAATTTTCGGGATACCTACGGTATATTGTTATATTTATGCGAGTTTGAGCGTGTGTAAATGTTTTTATACTATTTTTAGATATTTGTTTTTATATCTAATTATAATTAACTCAGACCTTTAATAATGATGATTTGTTAAAACATCGTTAATAAAAGCATAATTGAAGTTCGAAGTTTCTACAGTTTGTATTCTAATTACATGAAAAGTTACCAAGTAAATAAATAAGAAAACCAAGGTTATACAAAATGATGTACTACAAACAATTTACTAAATATAAATTGTCTGCAATTTTATTATAATTTATGGAGTTCAAAATATTTCAAAGACTCTTCAATATTATCTGGTATTTATTTTATTGTATAATATTTAATTGATATTATGACAAGGAGTAGATTCGTATCTCATTAACTTTGAAATATTAATAAACGTATTTACAATCTTGTGTTCTTCATACTTACTTTCATTGCTTATTTGTTCTTATAAAAAGTACAACGCTTTTATAAAATTTTTTTTTGTGTATATTCAAAGTTTTCAATTTCGCAATACGAGAACAAAATTTTCCTGTACCTGATATTAAATATAAGAAAGTGTAACATGAAGCGTCTTTCATGATTTTATTGGATCATTTTATTAATTAAATGTATCGAAAAAATAAACGATCTAAGGAAATCCGTCATCATCCTCTTCTGCCATTTCCTTAGCAAGCTCTAAATCTTGTTGTTCTCTTTCTCTACGTTCTTCAGCCGATTCAAGATCTTTACCATACGATTTTGGAGGATACCTCATAGCCTTAACACTTTGATTGTGTAAGTCTAAACAAAAAGTAATTCTTTGATGAAACGCGAGTAACGGTTCTTTAGTACAATAAATATCTGTAGTTTCTTTGCTACGCATGTATCCATTTTCTGGTTCTAAGGTAGCTTCAATTACACCATCTCTAATAGCTTTAGCAACAATAAATTCAGCATCTACACTAGAATCCAAACCAAGCTTCTTTGCAATATCTGTGGGAGAAATTCGGGAATAGGACAGTCCAATTGACCTAATTGCAGTTTTAATAACATTGTGCCTCAATCTCAGGATTAAAGTAAATGTATGATCGGCTCTAAATTGTGGGCCAAAGTTTTCTAAAACTTCCCCAAAACGTTGAAGATTTCCTAAACGCACAGCCTGAGTCAGTTGGAAATATGGAGCTAATGCACGACGCATAGCAGCTTGTCTGAAAGTTTGACGTTCTGGAATATCTCCAAGTAAAAGTTCCACAGTTACAGCCAGTTTTTGTACTGTTTGACGGAAACCTACTGCAGTACTTTGTGGAGCTTTTCTAAGAGCCTGTAAGAAAGATAAAAAGATTAATTTTAAATTACACAATTTTTATTCGGAATTTTATTTCTTCTGATAACATTTTAATTTGAAATTTATATATTAAGAAGAATGTTGACTTACCTGTACTAAATACTTATGTGCAGCAGAATATTCTAATCTAGCAGCTTTGATGCGTCCCAAATAATATAAAAATCTAGCCCATTCGTTATTGCTGGCAGATTCTGGGAAAGTTGATTTCAGTACAAGTTTATCTGCCTGATCATACAAATTATAATGTAAATAGTTTCGTAATAAACAATTAATCAATACAGCCTGTCCTTCAAAGTCATTTCTAAGCGTTGCTGTTCTCAATCTCAAGTGCAATATTCCGCGAATTTTATCCAGTCTCCCAATTAATTCATATGCCCTTGAATAATAGAAATAACATTTGGCAGCAATCAGGTCAATTGTACGTCTATTTTGAGCAATAATTTTTTGCAACAATGCCTCAGAGCATTGAACAGATTCTTCATGTTTTCCAGCATCAATTAAACGTACGAGAACTAGTAAATGAATGTAAGTATCAATTTCAGGTAGTGGAGTTATGGTAGAGATGCGAAGTTTCTGCGTTTCTTCAAATTCAGCAGAGTCTTCTAACCATGACAGTAATGCATCACGTTCGGCACATGGTTTAGGATAAAAACTTAGAATTACTCCACGTAGGACGTTCGAGTTTAATCTGCGACGTGTATTAGGTAGTGTACGCAAAGCTCTTAAAATAAAACGTGGTTCTTTGCTTTGTACAGCTTTTTCTATTTGACGAGCATGCTCGCGTATATCATATATTGTTTGAAGATCAGCATCTTTTTTATCACAAACATCTCCATCACCATTTTGACCCTCAAAGATTATTTCAACATCCATAGCTTCAGGATTTTTAGCCGTAGGTACACCCATTTTAGTTCCTCTATGGAAATTAGATTTCTATTAAGCACAATATTCTAATCTTATTACGTACAATATCATTTAATTTTTACAAGATTCTCAATGTAGACGTACGCGCGCGCGCGCGCTCGCCTGTGTGTGTGTCTGTATCTGTGTCTGTGTCTGTGTCTGTGTCTGTGTCTGCGTCTGCGTCTGTGTACATATACGTATAATATCCAACTTATTGTATCACATTTTCTAATAAAATAACTTTGTAAATTATACAATATTTATAAAAAGTAAAAATATGAATAAAACTAAAAATATGAAGCTAGATTTAAACTTTGTAATAAAAGATTTAATAACCAAATTCAAACTTCTTTGTTGTCAAATTAATACGGTATTCTCTATAAATAAATCTTTCACATTTTATGATTTTGTTATTTGATATAAGGCTTGTAACGTGTAAAAGAAACAATTACTGAAAAGTAAGAGTAACATTTTACATTCACCTTTGCTTTAAACTTTTGCAGAGAAACTGAAGATTCTTAAGGCAAGTGCAATTCTACGTTTTCATCGCACCAATTCACAGTTGTACGTAACTCGATCCAACTATCAGCGAAAAATTTAACGAACTTCTAGCTAGGGTTTTTCGCCTCCGCATAAATTATTAATTTTTTCGCAACTTATCATAATGCCAAAATTATTAAAATTATTGTTAATATTTAAACAGTTTCTTATGTATAAAACTTTGTATTTGCTATAAAGTATACATAATATAAAATTATCTGATATTAAATGTATATAATCTATAAATATATATCGTAAATTTTTTTCATTATAAGTGTTTAATATTTTAAACATTTTATATGGAAAAATTATTTACTTTTTTATTATAATAAATTGTTTATAAGTAGCGTAATTCAGTGGTTTGTATAATTCAATCACTGTTGGCCATCTAACTAAATAATTAGGTCAATGGATAAGGGAGCGATTAGTACACGATCATATTCGTGGATTAAGTAGGCATGAGATAACCTTGGTAGCGAATAATACAATATTTTTAATTATGATGATGTAAATAATTGTGTTAAAATAAAATCAAGGATTTCATTTATTAGTTTTCATGTCACATGTCAACATGAATTTAAGCAAAAGCGAAAAATTGTTGGCCGCTAAGAAAAAGGTATAATGTTTTGAAGTATTGACAGCTACATAAGTATCTTTTTTAATATTCAATTTACGTACAAAAAATTTATACTTATATTTATAGGACTTCGTAAGTTCTAGCAACATTTTAATTATTCATTCTCTTATATTTTTGTATCTTTGAATATTTAGGTTATATTAGCTGTCAAACGCTTATTGAATTTTAATTTTACATAATATTTACGCTTTAAAACGTAAATAAATAATTTGGAAAACCTTATGATTTCATAAGTTAGTTTCTTTCATAAGTTAGATTAGTGTAAAAAATGTTATCGTTACTTATGTTTCATAAAACTTCCTTTTTTTGTTAGCTCAGGGAATTTCAATTAAGAAAAATGCAAAATAATCCAGATGATTCTGTGAAACAAAAACGTCACTCTGTCAATTCATTGCCTTCGCAGGTGAAAGAAATTTATATATTATAATAATTATGACATCTTTTTATTTGAATCCATGTGCATATGCAACTATATTTCTCCTTGTAATCTTTATTATATTTTAATTGTTGTAAAATGCAAAAAGTTTTTTAATTAATTTGTTAAATTTTGCAGTATCAAAACGCAGAAACTGATACATCACATTTAGAAGGTGTAACTAATGCATCGACAATAGGGAATCTGGAAAATGATATAGTCCAAGAATTTCAAAAAGATGAAGTACTATCCACAAATTCAGTGGTAACTTCAGAAAATACCATAAATCATGATAAAGTACGTTATTCTACAGAAGAAACTATCAACACAGAAAGTGTACAAGAAATTAGTACATCAGAAGCAGCGAGTAAAGTGGATTTTTATGATCTTCCAAAAGTACAAAAGGAACATCTCTTGGAGATGGCTTCTGCAGTCGCAGATGTTTTAACAAATGAGTCAGAACATATAGAAACATCCCTTGATACTGATTTAATGTATCATAATCAATTTTTAAGTCCTTATATGGAAGAGCAGAAAAAAGTTGTTAATGAATTGCATATTGAGCTTAGTAATGCTGTAAGTGTACATATATGTATATAAATTTTATAAAAAGTATCTAGATCTAAACGTTGAAAAAAGAAATAGTTCAGAAATAAAATTGTTTTAATAATTTGATTAGCGTAGCAGGATTTCAGAGTTAGAAGCCAAATTAGAAGGAAAAGAAACAGAATTTCAGGTAGAATTGGCACAAGAAATAGATCCTTTAAAAGAGCAACTTCAGGTTCATACCCAGACTACTGGCATTCTAATAGCAGAAAAAGCAGAACTTACCGCTGCTCTTAGTCAAGCTCAACAAAGCATTAGACAAAGTTCAGGTTTGTTATTTTAATTAATGAGATATTCTAGGCAGGCGTGTGCGCGTACGTACGTGATTATAAATTTCTAATAAATTAAAAATTAATATATTTTTTAGAGGAATCTGAAGAAATGACAAGAAAATTAAAAAATTCACAAATTCGCATAGCTGAATTAGAGAAAGAAATATCTACTGTAAAAAATAATAATGAAGAATTGAGGAAAAACATTCATCAATTACAAAGTGAATATGATTCTCTTAATAACAGATTTTTTGAATTGAAGAAAGAAAAAGAAGATTTGAGTTTAGAAGCATCAGAATTAAAGCAAAAGCTGAATTTGAAGAAAACAGAATTAATTGCTGTTCAACAAGAACTTCAAGAAAAAACAGCGTTGCTTTCATTAAGCGAACTTAGAATACAACAGGTAATACATGTGCATTATCATTGGTTAACTGTACGCGAAACATTTTTCACATACTTCTTTGCCTTTGTAGATGAAAGTTGCTACAACAACAGAAGAGGAGAAACATGCAGTAATTCTTTTGGAGCAAGAATTAGCACAAACTAAAGAAGCTCTGAAAATTGTTAGTGTTGAAAAGGATGAAGCCAATAAACAGTACCAGAATTATGTTAAACAATTAGATACCCAGCAGGCAAAATTATTAGAAGAGGTATTTTTATATTCTCTGTAATGAAATTTGAAGGCGCGACGAAATATGATAAATTTTCTAAAAATTAAATGTCATTTATAGATAAAAACACAAAGAGGTGGTATAGAAGATTTACAACGTAGAGAACAAAGTTGTATACAAAGAATTTCAGAGCTTGAGCAACAATTACAACAAGAAAGAGAAAAAGCAGGGAATTTATCATCTTTACAAGATCGTAAAGATGAAACGGATAATCTGCTGAAAAATATAGATGAGCTTACATTGGAACAAGAAAGGCTTCACATTTTATTATCTGAGAAGGTAGCATTTTTGTACTAATTTTTACTATAGAAAGTAAATAAAAATTATTTAAAATTACATCGATTTATTGATTAATTAAAAATTTTCTTCCATATATATTTAGGATTCACAAATTGAAATGTTGACAAAAAATCTAAATGATTTACGAGATGCAAATAATCAAGGAACAGAAGTAACAAAACTAGTCAGTGCTCTCGAAAGTGAACAGTTAGGGGCATCGAGAGCAGTACAGCAAAATCGACAGTTAAAAGAGCAACTGACTGATATGGAAAATGCGTTTGTTTCTTTGGTAAGCGTAACATTAAATATCGATAAAACATATTAATAATGTGGTAAATGAGAGTAAATAAACTATATAAATTTTTAATACAATTTTAAGAGTAATGCTAAATTGGATTTAACTGAACAACTTCAAGCGGAGCGTTCTATAGGAAGAAAGTTAAACGTTCAATTAAATAACGTAGAAAATGAGTTGGGACAACTGAAAGAAAAATTAAGGGAAAAAGAAGCTATTCTTGAAGAGGTTGAAAAAGAAAGACTTCAAAATGCTCAAATAGCAGATCAAATACAGCATTATCAAGCTCAATCGCATCATGTAGATACTTTCCAACGAGAACTTCAACATGCTATAGTAATTATTTGTTTAATTATATTAAAATATATATTTCGTTCATTGATGTTAAACATTTTTCTTGCTCTATCTCTGTTTCAGATTACTATAGAAAGATTAGAAAAGGAAAAACAAACACTTATGGAGAAATTGAAAGAAAAAAATGTAGCCAGTTCCATCTCCGAAGTTGATTCACATTCTGTGAATGCTAATAATAATGTATCAAAATCGGAAGAAAAAGTACATGTAGGAAGCTCAAACGAAAATGATATTATTATATCTGAACCTGTAAAAAAGCTTGAACAAAGATTTAAAGAAACAATGGAACGAGTCGCAGAGCTTACAGAAGAGAAACAGAAGCTTGAACATCTCGTTTTACAACTTCAAAGTGAAACAGAGACAATAGGTACAAATAGATGGTTTTTAAATAATTATTTACACTCTAACTTTATCTTTATATTCATAGAATTATCTCCCTTCTTTATTTTTAGGGGAATATATAACATTATATCAAAAACAAAGAGCTGTTCTACAAAACAGAGCAATAGAAAGAGAACAGGTATTTCGACAATTACTTGAACAGAGAAATCAGCAACAAGAGCAATTACATAAATTGAAGGTTTTGGTTAGTGACTTTCTTAGCAAGGAATACATACGTTCCAATGGAACAGAATGTCAAGTTGAAACAGGTACTTATAATATAATATTCTATTTCAATTATCTTACTTGAAATTTATTTATAATAAATAAAAGTGATATTGTATGAATCAAAAGAGATTAACATGTACTCCAACTTATATTATATATTTTATATATATATATATATATATATATAACCATTATTAATTAGTCGAAATTTAACGAAACAAATTATTTTTCAGCAACGGGTTCTAGTGATTCTGTAACTATAAAAAGAAAAGAGGAAGTAATAGATCCACAAGTAGAAAATAAAAGTGTTTCGGAACTCCTAGATGTTCTGACAGAGATAAAAGATTGTAAAGATTCCTGTATGTTTGAACCGAATTTTCATCCATGTCCTTGGTGTTCCGGAAAGTTACTTACAGTATAAAGCATATTTTATGTATATATCTTATATATTTTTTAGTATAGAACATTAATATAAAATTTTTAATCGACGACGATTTGTAGAACAATTGTATATAAGGTAAAATCCATAAAAATTGCAATTTGTAAGTGATTGATATGAAAAAAGGAATGTTTCCCCCAAAAGCAATTACCCTTTTCTATAAGGTATGAGAAAGAAAAAGAAAAAAATCATTTAAGCCTAAAATATTATTTAAGGAATTGTTGAAGACATATAAAGTATTTTTTAAGTAATTATCTTTTTCCGTACATTACTTTATTGCTTTCTTCTTAATGGAAAATATATATTTCTCTACAAAAAGTAAAAATTAGTTCTATTTTAAATATATTAAATAAAGAAATATATGGAATTTTATATTCAAAAATATTTTATTTAACATGTTTATAAAAATCAAATTTCTATCATTGTTAATTTCTATTATATCTATATCCTATATATTATAAGAATTCTATTATTTCAATGTAAGTAAATTTAAAGTAAAAAGTAATATTTATTCTTTTATCATATTTTCGATTGACCATTTAAAAAAATAATAAAAAACATCTATTATAATTCAACTTATACTTTCAACTTTTTTTTTAGAAATCTTGAGTCTCCATCAGTGATACTTGTTCTTCCTGTACAATCTTCAATGATAAAAACAGCTTTCCCTCTACGTCTTCTCTCTAAAGAAAAGGACAAATAACTTGATAATTATATTATATTATTTCCATTTTCATGAAAATTTTCACTTTTATATGCAATAGTACATCACCTGCTCTTAACAGAAGTCTTTTACACTGATGTAATATTGAAGCTTTTGCTTGAACTTCATTCAAACCCAATAAACATGCCAAATTTATAAGATCATAAGGATTTCGTATTGTCTTAATATCACTGACACCACTGGATAATATTACATTCTAAATAAACAAAATAGTTAATTAGAAATTTGTTTGTTATTTAGACATGGATTTTAAAGAAAAATCCTTTGTACGTTTGTCAATAAATCTTTCGATATTTAATAACATTATTATCTATAGGCTAAGCATTAATATAAATTAATATTTATATTAGTGCTGTTTTGTAATATACGACTATGTAGTGTTAAAAAACGGTTATTTTCATTTATATATAAATATTTCTATACCTTACTCTTTCCGTATGTATGAAAGAGGTGAGAATAATGGATGGTATTTTTTCTGGATTCAACATTTAATAGATCTACATACTGTATTTCAAAATGTATTCCTCTTTCAATTGCTTGATCATATAGCTTTTTATTAAGTTTAAATGATGTAGCATTCGACCGTAATGTAATTATATCTGCATTTAATTGAGTACATGCAAATTGTAAAGCACTTTGTGTTTTTGGAGCAAAAGCATATAGATCGAATTTTTTTAAACTGGAACAATGATTCACTATATGCGTTTTTGCAAAATCGGAACAAAAGAAAGTAATTCGACTAAAAATTCTTAATCTTCCGTCAAATTCTTTTCTTATACTTCCAATGTCGATTGTTTCAAGAACAATACCCTGTGATGTTTCACTATCACCACCCTTTCTTTTCCTCTTTTTCTCTGTTCCAAGTACACTTTCATCCACATTAGTATTTATTGCTACTGTTTTGAATCCATATTCACATAATTTTGATAAAATAGGATATAAATTTTGTGTTTGATTCCCTGATACATTCACACATAAATCGTAAAATCCTGTACTTTCTCTGATATCCATTTTTATGAAATATTAGATTTACACGTAAATGCTCTTTATTTTTAATTAAATACGTTGTAAATTTATTTATAATGTTTGGTTGAAGCTATGATTTAGAAATTAACATTTTCTTCTAATTTTTTTCGTCAATATTTCTTTGACAGCGCTTCAACTAATCCTAATCTAGAGTTTTTATGTATGTAGACACAAAACACATTTATATATGTATTATACTACTAAGCGATATCTTTTGGTTAATAAAATCATATTATGAAAATCATAATATTTTTGTCAAAAATGTTGACTATAAAAGGAAATACTATTTAATATTTTTTTGAAGAACTTCATTTATTCACATCAATTTATTATTCACTAAATTACCATATTTATTACAGATTGTAATCATGAATTGTCTTCATTAACACGTTGACTGCCACGACACCTGTATTCGGGTGTCAGCAAAGTTTCTGGTCAGGCCACGTAACCCATATTCGGGTGTCGCTTATTTGACTACTTGCGAAGGATCGTCGTAGGTATTTGAAAAGATATTCCCTAATAATAAATTGTTAATTTATAATTAATTGTAATAATAGTTGAATTGTTATAAAATAAAAATACGAAAATGGTTTATTAAAAAAATGATCTAGAATGTAAAACTTTAAAGTATTCTATATATACATAGCTGAGGTTGGTCGGGACAATTTGGACAATAAGTTGTTGTTTTCTTCAAATTCTTTTGTGCCTTTGTTCGGTCCATTCGACGTCTTTTATTTGCATAACATAGTTTGCATGCGTGTCTAATGCTTTTTCCGGAATCATTTTTTCAAACGGCGATATTATGCTGACTCCGTCAAAGACAAGGATTTTTTATATTTTTTAGACAACTCTAATAATTTTGCAACTAATAATTGTCTAAATTTTCTAATATTTATATTTTTTCCTGTTGCAATTTTGTAAACCGTCAAAGCGTTTACAACAGAAATTCCCAGAAAGAATCGAATGCCAAGTTTTCTGTACCATTTGATTCCTTTTCTAATTGTGGTGGCATCAGAAACCATTTGGTCGGAATAATCTATACCACACTTTTCCTTCATTATATTCAACAACAACTAGTGGTTTTAATGTTGCGAACAAATGAAACGAAAAATCATTCTTGAGACTACCACTTGAGCGATTCGCATTACTAAAATATCGATGGGAGCACCTAGCAGAGAACGCTTGGTACTGCTGTACGCGTGGCCTGACGGAGATTTCTTTGAGAACACGCGTGGCAGTTAAAGTGTTAATAAAGCCATATTTGTAGTAATATTATATCTTATAGCTGTTTTTAAATTTATTAAATTTAAATAATTTTAAAAACATTTAGAAATGTTTAAACAAATCAGAACCGTACAAATATAAATATTTAATACAATATTGTATTATAACTTAAAATATGGTAAATATGGAACATATTTTAATGATTTTAAGAATACTAGATACATCAATATTAAAGATATTTCTGTAGGAGTAAAGATTAAATTAAATGATTGTTAAAGAAATATATAAATTATAATTAATCACTGTCTTTAGATTCAGCCTCACTAGAAGGTGGAGTACTTTCAATAGGTTCTTCATCACTACCGTCGGATTCTTCTTTCTTTTTCTTCTTCAACTTTTTGTCGTCATCCTCCTACAATAAAATCATATGCAATAGAATATATCTTAAAAAATGTTTTTAATAGAACACAACTAATGTAATGAAATTACCGCACTCCGTTTATCTCCGCTTTTCTTTTCTTTACCTCCGTCGCTATCTTCATCCGAAGCCTTCTTTTCTGATTTCTATAGAAATATTCAATTAAAATAATATTTCTACTATTATAATATAATACTAATAAAATACCTAATAAATTATATTCTTAATTCTTAACATACCTTATTATCTTCATCGCTACTGCTTTCATCATCACTAATATATTCTTTACTTTTGAAACTGGTTCCGGTCATAAGCTTACTGGGAGATTCTTTTTTACTCTCTTTCTTCTTCTTCTCTCCCTTTTCTTTCTTTTCTGATATCTTCTCCTTATCGCCACCTCCTCCGCCACTAGCTTCATATTCTTTCATTGATGCAGTGTACTCTTTCTTTGCCTTTGCTGCTTTTTGTTCCCATTCCTATTATAATTAGTATATATTAAATAATTATGGAATTACATGTAAGAAATTAAAACAATTTTGGTCTTACAGATTTATCTTTTAGTTCCCTCCACATTTCACCTCCTTTCTTTGCAATTTCTGTAACAGCAATTCCAGGATTTTCTGCTTTAATTCTTTCTCGAGCACTGTTTAACCATATCATAAATGCAGTTGGCGGTCTCTTAGGTTTATTTGCATCTTTTTCTTTCTTCTGTTTTCTAGGTTTTCTTGGCTTCTCTGACTAAATAAGGCAATACATACATCGATAAACCATTCTTAGTAAATTATCTAATCTGGCTACGATTACAAATTCATTCTTATAAATATTAAAAACACTGTAAAAAAAAAAATGCAAGTAAAATGTTTACCACGGTTTTAGCTGACTTTGGTTTCTTTTCTTTTTTTTCTTTCTTCTCTTTCTTTTGACTTTTTCCTGAAGCATCTGATTCATTTTCACTTTCTGAACTATTTGGATTACTGTCATATTCTTCTGCCACATCACTCTCGTCCTAAAACAATATATATATACAAGGTATATAAATTTGTATGTTTGCCAAAAATTTTAATAAAATCATACCTGATTCGGATTAAAATCTTCATCGGTAGACTCTTCCTCAGAATCCTGATTTTCCTCTGCATCTCTTTCCTGTGCTTCTGCTTTAACTCTTGCCAAATACGCATCTGGCTCATCTTCTTGATCGCTGTCTCCAAAGTCATTGTCGTAATTCAATTTATCCTATTGCAAAAACAAAGAATTTCTTAATATAATTAATTAAAGAATTCTAATTACGATAATAACTCATACTTACGCTCTTGCCTCTATTTTTAACCCGTAATTTTTTGGAAGTAATAAAGTCAAAAAGTTTTCCATACTCCTCCTTTTCTATACTACTGAATGTATGAACAACGCCGCTAGTCAATTCAATTTCAAAATCAAATGATCTTGTAGAACCACCACCACGGGCGAAATTTACTGACGCGATTTCTTCAAAACGTATATGGATTGGTGGTTTATGAACGTAAATAAAACCTCTTTCTAAAGGATATAAATAACCTGCAGCTGCTTTAAATGAACAACTGATTGCAAGTGTTCCAGAATGACTGAAAATTAAAAACATATAATATATTAAAGTATTTTGGCTACGCAGTTTACAAAAAACTTACCTAATGAAATTTCCAGGTCCAGTAAGTTTTCTATTAATAATAACTTTCATTACTTTTCCTAAAACTTCATAAGTTGGTCCAGATAATTCTTTTGGTAATTTATCTTCATATTTTTCTTTTAATTCTTTTCTGCAATAATATAATATAATATAATATAATATAATATAATATAATATAATATAATATAATATAATATAATATAATATAATATGATATGATATGATATGATATGATATGATATGATATGATATGATATGATATATGATATGATATGATATATGATATGATATGATATGATATCATATAATATAATATAATATAATATAATATAATATAACATAATATAATATAATATAGTATAATATAATATAATATAATATAATATAATATAAATATATGAATAGTAAACATATTCATATTTTTACCATAGTGTCTGAGTAAAATACAGATACATACTCAGAAAAAGGTAATTCAATTGAAGTTTCTTCTTCTTGATTGAATAATAATACTAAATAATGATAACGGGTTTGACCCTGTTTAATTGGTGGATCTAAACTGACCTAAGTGAAAGATATTAATGATAATAATAAGACAAATAATTAACAAGAAAAAATAAAAATAATTTTCAAAATGCTTACCACAAAATACATTTGCCTATTGTCCTTATGTGGTAAAAGAAATAGCCTTAAAACAGTTGACATTGGAATCTTGTAATCAAAAGTTTTACCATGTAATTGGAAAAATGATTGGAATATCTTTATATCATAACGACCACTGAAAGAGGGGGTTATATTAATATATGAATCTTTTAAATTATATTTCTTAAACATATATACATACCGTGGTGTAAGACATTGAATCTCTCGAAATATTGCAATAGCATCTCCACTGACACTGATGACAGATGCTTTTTCCATAACTTGCTGATGAAATGCTTCTACTGGATCTTGATCTGCGCTGTCACTAATAGGAATATGAAATCTCATTTCCATTAAACTCACAGGAGCATCATCATTCTGAAAAATGTACAAAAATTTTAATATTAAGAAACATTATTAATGTTAAACACGTTATATTATCGATAATTTACCTGATGAAATTCCAATGTGACTTCATTCTTACCAGTGTTACATTGAGACACATCGTACAATGGAATTTCAAAAGCAGTATGATGACCAACATCAAAACTTAATACAGAACCATTAAACCTAGCTGTACCCCAATTCCAACCTTTTAGACTAAGTTCCTTTTCTAGCATATCTTTTTTATAGTTTTGTAGGAAGAATTTTGCAATTTTTTCTTGATCCTAAAAATAAATATATTGTTTTATTACAAAACGTAAAATTAAAAAAAGATTTATTCTTAACTAAAAATTGTTACTTACACCTTCCTTGAATCCACGAAACCTATGTAGAGTTCCATTTTTGAGAAATATTCGAAGACCCCAGGTACCAATGAATTTTTGATAATTTACCATTTCCATATCCGATGCTGAAATTTGTTCTACTTTGCCTGTCTTTTGATTTTTAAAAATCAAATGTTGGTCTGTAAGCTTCAATCGCCCAGGAGTCTGTACATAAGAAAGTCATATATAAGTGCAATTATACAGAAATTTTTATTCATCTCATTACCATCGTAACATAAATAGTACCATCGAAAGTAACTGATGAATTATTACTAACTTTATTTTTATTAATAATTTCAATATTTATAAGATAGAATACGATTTGTTTGCAATTATATTATAAAATATAATAAAAACGTGGATTTCATCTAGGCATGTTACTTATTAATCTAACTTTAAACATTAACAAAGAAATGATATAACGCGACTACAAAATGAAAGTAAAAGAGAGAATGAGAAGTATTGTTTTACTCGTTACAAACTTTAAGTAATATATTACTTACCATAGCTCCTTTAACTTCTGCAATCACATCAGTATATTCTAAAAAATCCATTTTTGAAAACACCTAAAATTAATATACAAATTATTATTTGTTTATTATGATTCCTCTTCGTATCTACAAGTTAAACGCATAATCAAAAAAATAAAACGCTTTTTATAAATTACTTTACAATTCAAAACGAGAAACTGACGCAAGGTCGATGTAGAAAACAAATTTCTCATGTACGGCGCACAACGCGCCAAGTTCTTGCTCTCAAAATATTTTCCGTAAACATAATTGGTTAATACAGATTAAGACTATAAGTACAATTTATAGTAAAATTTGTATACTATGTATAAAAGAATATTTATTTTTGCTGTCCATTTAGCTCTGAATATAACGCTAAAATTTATATATAATCTTAAGTTTTAGATACATAATAGTAAAAAATTTTTTAAAAATTTATTAAAACTAAAATTATTACCCTAGAATTTGCAAAAAGTTGATTGGTTAAATTAACCATAGAGCGTAAGTACGTATAGATGAGTAAACATGTTCAAAACTTTCCGTATTATTAGTTGAAACGTTCATTCTATGCGTATATAGATATGGCAAAAGTGCAATTCATACCATTGTATCTTCTTATTATTTGTAATATATTTTAATAAAACAGAAGAAATATTTTATGTAAAAGGATTCATTAGTAAAAAGCTTAAGTTTAAATATTATATTATTTAATCATTTTAATAATTTTATACTTTATAAATAAGAAAATTAGTTTGGAATAAATAGTAACAAATTTTATAATTTACACGGGATTAGATTATTATTTATACAACATTTTTATATTTTGTACCATGTAAGTACACAATAGCAAATAATTTTGTAAAAACACTGGAAAATGTTGTAAAAACAATGTGTTATAAGTTGTATAAAATATACTAGTTAAGATTATATGTATGTTTGTATATATTTTTTAATTCAAAATTTCACACTAGTTTCTTTAAATATCAATCTTTTCCAGATAATAATGGCACAAACAGAATTTCCACCATTAAAAAATGATTTAATTTTAAAAGCTGCAAAAGGAGAACCCACAGAACGTGTTCCAATATGGATAATGCGTCAAGCAGGGAGATATCTTCCAGAGTTTCAAGAAATCAGATCAAAACATGACTTTTTCTCTATTTGTGAAACACCAGCTTTAGCTTCTGAAGTTACTTTACAGCCTATAAAACGGTTTGACTTGGATGCTAGCATTATCTTTTCTGACATATTAGTTCTACCACAGGCAATGGGTTTAACTGTTGAAATGGTTCCTGGAACGGTTTGTTTTTTTTTTTTTTTTTTTTTTTTTATATTAAAGTTTCTTATAATCTACAAAAAAAAAGAATCTTTAAAAAGCAAATATAAATATAATAATAATTTGTGATAAAAAAAACAGGGACCAATTTTACCCAAACCTTTGAAGGATCCAACAGATTTAGTTAGATTAGTTCATCCAAATGTAGAAAAGGATTTAAAATATGTAGGAGATGCCATAACTTTAACAAGACATAAATTAGAGGGAAAAGTACCATTGATTGGCTTTACTGGTGCACCAGTGAGTAAATCGATTCCTACATATCATAAAGCAAGTACTTTCAGTATTTATATTTGTAAATTATTAGTGGACATTAATGAGCTACATGATCCAAGGTGGAGGTAGTTCAACAATGACAAAGGCACGACAATGGTTGTATAAGTATTCAGAAGACTCTCACAAACTCTTACAACTTATTACGAATGTCATCATTGATTACCTTGTAATGCAAGTAAAAGCTGGAGCACAGGTATAGACTTGTCCTTTTTTTGTTGAAAAAATATTACAATGTTATAAAAAATATAATAAAATAAAAAAAAATAAAATAAAATGATTTCAATGTTAATTAATGAAGTGTAATGTAACTTTTCTATTATAGTTATTGCAAGTATTTGAAAGTCATAGTGATTTCCTTAATGACGAATTATTTGAAAAGTATTCGTTTAAATATTTGAAAGAAATTAGCGACAAAGTGAGACAGCGATTGAAGGAAGAAAATATTCCTGAAGTGCCAATGGTAAGTAAAATAAATGTTATGATATATTTATGGTGATTTATTTTAATTTAAGTTCCTAAAGAATGACAAATTTTAGATTGCTTTTCCTAAAGGTGCAACTATGAATTCCTTAGAAGTGTTGGCAAAGTCTAAAACTTATGAAGTATTGGGTTTAGATTGGAATGTTAATCCTATAGAAGCAAGAAAAAGATTTGGTTCTGAAATTACTTTGCAAGGAAATTTAGATCCATGTGCATTATATGCTTCTGAGGTGTATATAATTTTATACAGAAAATTATATTTGAAATACTTAATACACAGCCATTTTTTTTTAGTCCTTATTTATATTTCTACTAATCAAGGTATCTCTTTTTCTATAGCAAGAAATAGCCGATCGTGCTCGAGACATGGCAATAAAATTCGGTAAAACTCGATATATAGCGAATTTGGGACATGGTATTCTACCAGATATACCAATAACGTCAGTTGCAGCTTTTATCGAAGGGATTCATTCAGTGTAATTTGTTTGTTGCAGTGCAAGCTTTATAATAAATTTTATTCTATTTTTACCAAATTTCGCACAAATTTAATTGATGTCAGAGATATTAATATAATACATTACATTTAAGTATCTTTTTATTAGTGTATCAAGAGGATCAACCTTGTGTTTTTAAGTGATACTACATACTTTTAAATTTAATAATCAGTACAACATATTATTTCAAATTGTATATTCTAGCTTAAATATGTAAATTTATCGCGTTTATAAAAAAAATCTATCAGTCCCTTTAAGCTTTGAAAATTTAATACTCCTAAAAAACCTTCATTTTAAATTTCAAATCATCCAAAGTATACAATAGATTCTACCAACTTGCGACTACCACGACCATGGTTAGTGTGCGCTAAAACAGAAGTCGCGGGATTAACGCTTGCTTCCTCGGCCGTCTTGGTTTTGTGGCGTTTTCGTCGTTTGTAAGGTGGCGTCGCCTGTGGCCTATGAGCCAAGCTGGTCGATGGGCCACCACAAATTTCCAACTGGCACGATATTTCTCATCTAACTCTACCCCCACAAACACTCCCAGCCGGAATCCGTGGATCTATCCGAGTGGCCCCCTGTCGCCGATTAGCGGTTCGCGCAAGCGCAGCCAACTCTTCTGGTTAGAGTGTCCATTTTGATCACATGTGAGTATCTCCAGTCTGTTCTCCTTTTTTCACGCTGAGTCTAGCTGGTCGGCTTGTGATCACTCGAACAAGTTTGCAAAACGTGCTGCTGAAAAATCCCAAGAACAAAGAACGCCAGTATCCGAGGCTAGTACGTATCCGTCATTTCTTGAACGTTTTCCGAGAGTCGGCAATTTCGGCAACGAACCGCACGCAATCCTTTTCGCGCCATCTTCTTAAGGAAAACGGTCAAAAAACCGTAGTAAACTCGTCCCCGAAGGTAATTTGACTTTCGCGAGGCTTTCCGCTTCATTTTTCATAGAGAGGTTTCAATAACTGGAGAACTGTCAGCCGGGTTGGAATCTTTGGTTAGATTGTACTTGCACAACGTGTTCATTTTTCGTTCTGTTCACTATCGCGGTAGCTTTTCGATACCTTTTGCGTTTCACGTTTATTCTACAAACATTTTCAAGCATTGAATATCGTACCTAATGTTACTATTATTTCCCATTTTTTTGTTATTATTTGTAATATCTCGAAAACACTCGGCTTTTTTACAATTTTAAATATTTCGTTCCATACAATGAAACATGTTCCTTACTGTTTTAAGCAATTTTTGTTACTTACGTTGCTGAATCACTTGTTTATAATTTGAAGTGCAGCCAAGTTGTATGTTAAATGTGCCAATATCTTTTTTAATATTAAAAGAGTAAAGTTGTAGCACACATTTGAAGTATCACATTTCAAAACATATTGTGAAAGATGGTATAGTTTTGTTTTTTATATTCATGTTGCATTTTTGTATAATAATATTGATGTGTACTTCTAATGTTTTACAAAATATAATAGATTACTACATCATATAGCATTGTATTTTGTAGCAGTTTTCCTATTCGACTTATGTTTGTATTGTACGTTTCATTTGTATTTGAAATAACAACTTAAATGATTTTTATTAACTTCTTACTAGGAATTTCATTTTTAGAGATAAGTTACATACCATATGGTGATTTTTTAGGAATTATAATAGTCATAAAGCTCTAACGATATGATGCCTTTAAATATAGTTATAAAATTCAATAATATTAATAATATTACTAGAATGTTTTATTTGCTAAAGTTAAAAAAAAAAAAAAAAAAGAAGGAAAAAAGCAATTTAGAAAGTGTTCTAATTTCCTAGTTTTCTTATAAATTTTAATGTCATATCTTAACATTATATTGTAACTTATAAAACAGTTCTATACCTTCCATAAAAAGTTAATTAGGTTATTGATTCCTCTTACAAACATAATATTGAACTTTACCATTTTTATTAAAAAAACAATATTAGATTCTTATAATTTTGTTTTTCTAATGTATATGTTATATGTAAAAATATTTTATATCTCATATGCACGAATTCAATGTTAATTATATATGATATATTAAATCTTTGAGACATAAAATATGTAAAAATATGTAATTCTTAATCTGTTTCAATTTATTTCAGAATAACAGAAACTAAGGATGGCAGACATAGAGGATACTCACTTTGAGACTGGAGACTCTGGTGCTTCTGTAACATACCCGATGCAGTGTTCAGCTCTGCGTAAAAACGGGTTTGTCATGCTGAAATCTCGGCCGTGCAAAATTGTAGAAATGTCAACTTCTAAAACAGGAAAACATGGCCATGCCAAAGTACATCTTGTAGGCATTGACATTTTTACTTCAAAAAAATATGAGGACATTTGTCCATCTACGCACAATATGGATGTGCCATTTGTTAAGCGGGAAGATTATCAGGTAATTTATTTAAGAGTAATTTTATGAAATTACTCTACATTATAATAATGTTTCTCTTGCATATTGTTTATATTAAATTATTATTTCTGTAGTATTTGTTTGTTAAAATAGTTATTTACTGACAAATTCTATAAAATGATACAGAAAATATTGTATAATGATAATAATAATATTGTGATAATAAGGTTAATAACATTGTAATAACATAAAAATTTTCTAATTATGAAAGAAATTGTAAATATAAAATACTAATCGTTATTTTTAATTAAATTGTGCTGTACCAATTTCCTTTGCCAAGTTTTTCTTACATAAATAAGATATATGTTCTTATTTAGATCACAAGTGCAAAACAAAGAGAAATGTAACTGGAAGTCCATCCTAACCTGGAAGGGAAGGATTATGGAAAAAGATAAATAAATCGTATGTCTTTATGTTACAGCTAGCAGACATATCTGACGATGGCTACTTATGCCTGATGGCTGATAATGGTGAACTCCGTGAAGATTTAAAAATTCCTGATGGTGAACTGGGTACTCAGTTACGTGCTGATCATGAGGCTGGGAAAGAGCTTCTTGTGAGTATCGTCTTATTACAGAAAAGATTAATAAAGATTAATTATAAAATATTTTATTTAAATATTAATAAAGTTTATGCTTATTCTTTATTATAGCATCTATATTTTGCAATTTGCACAAATTTCTGTACAAGTTTCTTGTTTGCTTGACTAATGTGCAAAATTATTTTGTATTATAAACAATATCATTCTGTTTCTACTTAGTTTCTTTGCAATATATTTGTATTAACAGAAAGATGCAGAAAAATAATATTTTATTTTTTCAGTGCACTGTACTGAAGGCATGTGGTGAAGAAGTCGTGATCGCCATTAAAACTAACACTGCCATCGATAAATAATTGTGTTCAGTCCAGACTCCACCATCACATTAAAGAAATAAAAAAAACACACACAGTTAATATATTATTAAGAGAAACCTAAGATACAATACAAGATGATCAATGGTTAACATAAGAACTACTACCAACAACAAATAGAGAGGAAAAGAGAGTGGGGGCACTTGGGAAAAGAATAAAACGAAGGGGAAAGAAATTACGTGGGAAAGGAAAGAAGCAAACATGTAATTTAAAAACTGAAAGGAAGAGAAAAACAATGTGCGTGAGCGTGTAAGTGTGAGGGAGGAGAGGATTACAAATAATGAAATAATTGCAAAAACAAAAAAAAAAAAATAAAAAAAACAAATAAAAAGAGAATAAACCAAGAAACAGTATCAGCTTAGACCTTGGGAAAAATGAATGTTTTGGTGGCTTAAACTGTTGAGATTAAAAGGCAGTTTTGACATTGGGAAATTTTGAAAGAGGACTATTTTGCCTTGATTTGTGATTTCTAAAATTTGAACATGATTAGAATTTTATCTCTATTGGAATTTCAATTACATCTCTCAGCGGTAACATATAATTTTATCCGAACTTATGATTTTATTGAAAGCCCAATATTTCTAAAGTTCTAATCATCTAAAGATCTTGTTTCCTTACACTAACCCCTTTTCTCTGTATACTTTAATTGAAGTTTCAATTCCTTTACAAGTTTGATTTTACAAATTTTCTGTTATACTCAAACTGCAATTCTATAGGAATATATAGAATTCCAATTACATTAGAATTTTAATTCCTCTATAATACATCCTATATTTGCTTGGAATTGTCTTTTTCTCTCTCCTTCATTCAAGTTCATTACATCTTTTTTTATTAAAATTATATGTTTTATAGCATCCAGCTTAATTTAAAATTAGTATCTTGTTTTAGTTTCGAACTTTTTTTTTATATAAATATGATCCTGTCTAATTTTTATTAGTATTCTATGCTACTGAAGCATTGTTAACAAAAATTGATGTCTTACTAGAAATGCTTAATAACTGTTGTTTGTCTAAGAACCTTGCCTGACAGTAACTTATTCTTGAAAGTTTTTAATTTTATACTTCTTGTTTGATTAAAATTTGTATTCCAAATTTCTTTAGATTTTAAAAAAATATATTCCTAGTTTCAAATTTATGAAAATCACTACAATGTATTTTTCAAACTCGTACAAAGGGCTGAGACTTATATTTCTTGCTTGAAATTTAAACCATAACTTTGCATTTTTAATTACAGAAACATATTCAAAACAGTAAACCTTAATTTTCTGCATAGATCTGATGGATCTTTATTAATTTCCTGTAAAAGTTGTAGTTTTTATTTAGAACTCGTATTGTAGGAGGACCGTTTTTATATTTAACAATTTTCAGAACTTTGGTATTCTGAGATTAGAATCGAAACTTCAAACTCGGTGAATATTGAACTCTTAAACTCGAACACGAAATTTTGGAATTCAATTTGAACTTCAGACTCCGTACATGTAATTTCAAAGATAACTTCAAACTTGAATTCTGAAATTTTAAGTTTATCACTCAATTTTGATTTCTGACTTGAAGTTTGAGTTAAAATGTAACTGCCTAAGTTACATCAGAAGCTCGATTTCAAATCAGACCATACCATCTATGAAAACATAAAAAACTATAAAAAAAATATAAAAGATGAATGATAAGAAACAACTAAGCTACTGTAATCTAAGCAGACTAATTTAAGATTAAGACTACCTAGATAAATGAATTTAATCGATAAAAAGAAACTGAAGAAAAGGAAGAAAAAACGAATCAATCGGCCTCACGGTCGTATTTCAACCACGAGAGACGGAAATCGTTTTTTTCTGCTTCTCGATATTCGGTTTAATTAATAATACACCACTGCTGGTCGTTCCGTTAAATTTTAACAATTTGTACTAAAAATAATTTTCAGGCACCAAACAAATTAAAATCAATCATTTACTCTATAAGCACGGATGTGAAATGATATTTCGAGAATATTGTTTTTGAAAATATTTTTAGTATAAAGAAATCTCAATTATACTTAATTAAAATTACCAATTATATAGTTTGTCAATAGTTACTAGTATTTATGTAGCAATAAATAGAATCTAAACAATTAATAAAGCTCATTTCAAGTGGTATAATTATTGATATGTCAAATGTAATTACTTCAGTTATAAAATATATTCTTGAAATATTATTCTTTAATTCTATTGCACGCGCATTAAATTAATGTGCAAAGTATTAAATCATAATACAGTAAAACCTTAACACACACAGACGCTATATAGATATTTTCAAAAAATAACATAACCAGCATTGGCGTATATAGGCAAACAACGTATACACACGAATACACATATACAAGAGAGTACACACAGTGGTGAAGTATATGAAAATATACAAGTATATACGAAAGTACACTATTACGAAATTCGAAACAAAAAACACAGACGTAAAGTATATAAGTAAATGGATACCAACGAGCATTTGTTTATACGGCGGAAATCAATGGAAGATAAATGGATAAATAAATGATAAAAAAGCCGTCGGTGCTATTGTGTCAACCTTCGATGATATTTTGTTGTTCTTATAATAGCACGTTACTGAAACTTCGAGTCTTAATGATTTTGCTATTTTTTTATTTTATTAACTGACATGATATTACATTCATTTAAGTTAATTAAAACTATCGAAAACAACTAAATTGAAATTCTTGTCATTTTGTCCTTTTCAATTTCATTCATATTATCTAAAATTTTTTACCTATCATAAGTCTACTGATATCATAATCAAAATATCAATGCACGAACTAACAATATTAGTGATTATAAAAAATTAAACTCAATTATATTAAATAAACAGTTTCTTTTAATTACAAAAAGTATTCCATAAAATTTGCATAATATTTTTAGTCAAGTTTAATTAAAATCTGTTAAAATCAATTAAAGACTTAATTATGCTATTGGAGACCATGAATCAACTTGAAAATATTTTTTTAAAATTTAAATTTAATGCAATTTGAAACTTATTTACTAATATTGAGTACTTAGGCAGGAAATTAGTGAACAACTTGTTAGAAGTTTATTCGCAAATATTCTCTTTAATATTCCTACATTTTCAAACATTAATACTCTTATATCTCGTATTATTAATAATTATTAATGATTAAGAAAACATTACGAGTGCCATTATATATGTATATATACGTACACATACAAAATACATTTACATATATATATATATATATATATATATATATATATATATATATATATACGTACAAATGTATATTTGACTCGGATTTACACGAGTGCAGCATACACACAACATACACGCATAAACATGAAAAACATGTCAAAGATATGTAACACAGTAACGAAAATGTATCTTGTATGTACTATGACTGCATTTTTTTTTTAATCTATTCATTGTAAAAATGAGATACGTCTATACAAATGTAAAAGATGTTTTATAACTTATGCCTACATGCATTAGACATTGTTCGCTAACCAGACGGTGAATAATTTTATTTAAAAAATGTGTAAAATGGCATTATTATGAAAGTTCCGTACGTTTGCATAGATCAAATTCTGGTGGATATAACGAGAAATATAGCAATTTATAAAATTAATAAACAATACATAAGACTATGAAAATGTAGAGGAACATCATAACAATGCTTTATAAATTAATGCTTAATACAAATATATCTCAATGAGTAGTAAACAATACAAGAAAGATTGCACAAAGTGGTAAAATCTAAGTATATAAATTTGTTGTATTTAAAAACGAAAAGCTTTAAACATAAATATGTACTCTACGAGAATTATCGTAAATCAATTACTTCGAGGCTTAAACATTTATTATTAACTTAGGGTGTTACATACCTTTAAACATATTCTCTCTTTCTCTCTTTCTCTCTCTCTCTCTCTCTCTCTCTCTCTCTATATATATATATATATATATATATATATGTATGTAAACCCGGACACTCTCGTAATGTCTCTTAATATTTTATTCAAAATCTCGACATAATCAATAATTGATATTCAATTATTTATTCTTTAATACTTCAGGAAAAATTCATCTTTACCGTTGCACCCTGCATATCACAGGAAACTGTCCAAAATTCACGTTACAGTAACTGTAACAATTCGAATCTTAATTTCATCATTTACGATTTCTCTTTTATTTCTTCCTTTTTTATTGACACTCCTCAAAATCGAAGGAAAGTTGATCTTCCTCGGAAGATCAATTATTGGCATTTCTCCTTTGCAACGCGGCCGCGAGATCCTGTCGGAGGGCAGCTTGTTGTCGTTGATCAGCTAAAGATTGGACAGACCTTAAACCATTTACAATATCTTTCGTTTTTCCAAAATAAATTTCATTTAAGGTATTTCGAATTTTATTTTCCATATCTTCAACCATGCGACCAATATTAGCAATATGTGGAGAACTCTCACTTATTTGGGCATCTTGTTCAACCTAAAAAAAATGTGTTAGGAAATAACTTCACATAATTGTGATATACTCGCTGAATGTCGTACAGAAAATAATTAATACATATAAAGATCTCTTCTTTTTTTTTTTTAAATTATAATTAGAAATTAATTAGAAACCAACCTGTCTTGTAAGACTTCCACCAAGATTCATTGTTCCAGAGCCATGTTTATTAGTTTGTAACCAAAGCATTGCAGTGGAAGTTAATTTATAATGTGCAATCCTTCCACTGGATTTTTCTTGAACTTCCACTACATGAATTGAATCCCAACAGCCTTTAATTTTCTTTGAACCATCACCTGCTTTTTTAATCAATATTACTGCTGCAAAACCATGATCCAAGTCCCACAGATAGACAGAAGAAACTCCACCTTCAAAGTAAAGTTCTCTGTATTGATCAAATGCATGATTTGCATCTATCTCTAATTTTCTAAGCCTTTCAGATGGCATTGAACCATCTTCTAGTGGTGGATCATACGTATTACTCCAAGGGGACCTGCAACATAATTTTATTACGTAAAATATTATTTCTTTATTCTTAATGTAATATTAGTAAAACTAAATATAATAACAATATTAATAACAGAATAGAGCAAAGCATGTTTACACAATTACCTATAGGAATCTCCATCTCTATTATAGTCACAAAGTAAATAATCTTTTCCAGATTCTTTATCTTTTGCAATTTTTAAGGGCTGATCAACAGAGGATAAGAGATCTTCACAAAGAGATGGCACTAGATCTATTAAATCACTCAAATTCTTTTCAATTTGCTGAGGTGGCAGTCTTCTCATCAAATCCAAAGCACAATCCATTTGCTGTTCCGTCTTTAACATTAAAATTAAGTTTGATTTAATTTTTAATATTCCTTAACCCAGTGAATTTGTAAGTCTAATCATATTTTTAATAAATGGAATTTTATACATTTATAATAAAACTGTTAAGTCTAATATAACTATACTATATTTCAAATTTAATGTCATCTTGAATAAATCTAATTTATACAAATTTCATCTTAGTATTTAATATAATTAAATTGTAGTAGTAAGTGTGATAATAGTAAATATAATTTAGTATAATTAATATAATTCAAATTTAGCATAAACAGGCGGCAAGCCACATGAAATTCAATATAAATAAGCGATAAGATACATATTAACTTTCGCTAATTTCAATAAAAGACAGAAAAGAAATGCTAAGAGACATCAATATTAATTCATTAGTATGAGTTACATCAAGACGACATTTATATAGGTTAACAAAAAATTGTCTACATCACAAAAAACATATAAATAAATTTATATTTTTAATTTTTTTAAAATGACCGAAGAACCAAAATTTTCATGTATGTCACTGGGTGGCGCCATTTTGACGTTTGTTTCATTTTAGGTTAGGTAAAAATTTTTCTTAGAATATCACTATCACAAAAATACACAAACATCTTTTACAACAAACCTTTTCAAAAATTTTATCGTGAATGGGAGATTTTATAAAGTTAGACTTTCTTATATCGAACACTATCTCTAAAAAGTGTTATTACTGATTTTAGTTGACATTATTAATAAAATAATATAATGTTACAATTATAGATTAAAAATATTAAACTTACCATTTTAAATGATTGAAGAATTTGGCGAAAGTCACTCAGACCATCAATCAATAAAAACTACAAAATCAATGAAAAATTTATTGAAATTGTTTACCCTCTGACCTGCATTCAGTCACCGAAAACGAATATTCAAGGGGCGTGTCAAGACTACCGCTGATTGGCCAATAGACAATTCAATGCTATCAACATAATGTGAGTGAAAATTATGGAGCATATGTTATATAACAATAGGACAAGTAATAAAATGTTTACAATACATTACTAGTGAAATTATTGCTCATTCCTAAGTAATCGCTCGATTAAATTTCAAGTAACAATGGCATACATCTACCTACCACTTTCAGGAATGCAAATTGAAGAATTAGATAAAATTAATTCTAGATAGAAGTCTCTAGACGAAATTAACTAAAATTTACTATATGTAGTTTATTTAATCATTAGAAATGATTAGTGTCGTATATATTGCTTACTTATTCAATTTCAATAAATATTTACTACATTCTAGCCACGCTTTTCATACATTCTGCAAAGTAACAATTTTAAATGGAAAAAGTTGTTACTAATTGTCTTTTAATTCAAAAGATTAAAGTTATATTTCGCTGAAATATATTTTTAGTTTTATAATAGAATATATTTCCAATAACTGCACTAAATATAGAAGTTAGCGTAAATGTTCTGTTAAGATGTAAGGCAAATTTTGTATTACAGGATTAACTGGCTTGAACTATTGTTTGTCTGATATATATATAAACTTAATGAATCGAAAATTCTATTTTTAATAAGATCCCTGATCTTTCTTCTTCAATCTTTTGTTTTAGATTTTTGCAGTGAATGATGATAATTCAGAGATCAAGTTGATTTTAAATTTCGCTCTTAATTTATACATAGATGGCGTTGAGTATAAATTGAAGTTCATATTTATTGCGGCCGTTCATACGTTAGTAGAGAATATGTAATCTAACATTTTAACATATAGAAATGCTAATAAATATCTGATAAATACTCTAACAGAATTCCGATTTTAATTCCAATAATAATGGGTATTATCAGATAGTATACGTAAACGAGGGTTAGGCGAGCTTCGATATATCACGGATCTTTCGAATGAAAGCCTCGTGCACAATTGTATATGCGAGGCTATAAGAATCATCTCAATCTGTTATAATTCAATTTAAAATGATATCATCAATATATGAATTGGGTTTGAGTTAGTTTTTTTAATCCGGCCGCAGCGAGGTAGCCAGCAACAGACAAATTTCTTAGCTCTCTATTAACTTTCCGTTCATAATTGGCGACGTTCATCAAATTTACGTTTAACATAACTGTGCAGTGGCATAGAAACCTAGAAAATAACCTAGAAAATAATCTTCCAAGATACGTGATCAGCCATCGTTCACATGTCTTACTTTCACAGAACATTGACCGGAAATATCGACAATTCTAGGTTATAAATGTACGCCTATGTTATTAACGTTAGGTCACAATCGGTTCCACGGATTGTATGTACTACATACTACATCAGGAGCAATACTTTGAGTATTTCTTATGTGCTTTATATTAATTATATTAATGGACAATTTTGAAATAAAATCTAGAAAACGGAACTACCTTTTGAACATTTTCCCAGTTTTTATTAGAAAGCAAATATAATAAGTTTATGATCCGGAAAGGCTATAAATGTTAGATTTTCCAATATGATATGTCTGATATATTCAATGGCTATACATGTCATGATCTAACTCAAACCTAACTCTTATCTTTTATTTGTAACATTTCGGTTATTTCGGAATTCCATAAGGAAAAGGTAAGAGTTAGGTATATGTTAGGTCAGTGATGTCTACTGTAGGGATCTCTCTTCACGTTTCCCTGCTTGCCCTTTCACTCACTGTTTATCGCAATTCGTTCGTTATCAAAGAAACCGCACGACGCAACGCTAAGAACTCTACCATACAAGCTTATATTTTCGTAATCAGAAAAGTCTCGCAGCCTAACAAATAAAACACGCAACAATTTTGGACTTTGGTGCTGGGTTATTACTGTATCCAAGCGCTGCAGGACCGCCGTCAAACAATACGAATGCATACGTTATTACGGACGCACAATTATAGGCAGAATTCATACTACGTGGAGGCGGCTTGGCATCTAGTAAAGCATTGGTTTATCGGAGGAAAGTCATACTACCATGATGAAGAATTTGTCGATATGAATATTTGTGGCGATGATTCTGTCAACAGAATAAATTGGGCAAAATGTTATCTTTAATTGATGCAATAAAAAAGAATTACATTTTATATAAATTGAATTGAAATATTGAATTATAAAAATAATTGAAATATAAAATTGCGTGAATCTGCAAGAGGCTACCTTCTCTCCGATTTCGATGATTTTTTTCTATATATATAATCGACGGTCGATCTTGGTTTCCAAGGTATTCGCAAGAACCTGTCGGTACCACTACAGTGAATTCTGCCAATAATTATGCATTCGTAGCAGCGTATGCGCAATTAGCTGTTGGCGATTGTTGAAAAAGCAATGATTATTGCGTTGTTCACCACGACTCGAGTCAATTGTGGCCAGTTATTTGCATTTATATTTGTTACGCTACTGTGTAAACTTCACTTTCTGTTCACGGCCATCCCACAAATATGAGATGCCTAAATCTTTTGCCTTATATGCTCCGTGAATATACAGCAGAGCAACAAATGCATTTAATTATAGTTAAAAGAAAAAAAAAAAATAATTAGACCCCAACTAAATGCTTCTGTTTCTGTGCACGTTCTGTGCACGTATATTTTTCATTATATGGTAGTCTATGATCAGAGAAAATGCAATCTTTACTTTTCCTTTCATAACATTTCGTTTAGCATATCCCTGTCTGTTTAGCTATCTGATAATTCCCTACAGATATTATGCGAATTGGTGCTTTTCTGGGTTTGGAACCACCTTCTATCTCTTATGAAATTGTCCCATCAGCAGCAGTTTCGATGCGTCGGTCCTCTACATCACACTCACTTTCTTATCTCAGTATTAATCTCCTTCCCTTTTGTCTTTTACATTTATTCAAGATATTCTTCTCTTCATTATCCGTGTCTGGAGACTAATTCGTTGGATATGCCAAATAGGTCATCATCTTTTTCCATTTTATTTTCAATTTCAGAAAGATTCTGTTCATCAATATCCAAACACTTCTCGTCCATGTTATCTACCATTTTCTAATGACTTCATAGTTTTTCAATGCGTGGATATTTTTAGGATAAATATTCGCCACAGAATAATTCATTAAATATGAAATAGAAAATTTACATCAAAATATTGCGGATTTACTTCTTCTTTCTTCAAATTTGCACTTGTAACTTATAACGCAAAGAAAATGCTTTAGAACTTTTATACTGTGATGCTGTCTCTCTCTCTCTCTCTCTCTCTCTCTCTCTCTCTCTCTTTCTCCCTCCCTCCCTCCCTCCCTCCCTCCCTCCTTCCCTCTCTCCTTCCCTCCCTCTCTCACTCTCTCTTCGAATTATAAAATTGTACACTATGTCATCTAACTCTGCGGCCTGAAAATAATTAAGTAAGTAAATATCATAAATTTTTCGACCGATCAAATTGATCGATCACAGTAGGTAGGAGAGGCTACGTATATTTTTTGGAAAAAAAAGAAAATGAGAGGAGAAGTAAATATTGAAAAATTTATTGTATACATATTTTAGGAAAAGTCGTCAAAATAAACAGCGATGTGATAACGTTATATGTAGGAAATTGTACACAAAAGTTTGGACACGGTTAATTTTACCGGTGGTGGTAAGTTTAGTGTTAAAATTATTCGTACATGGATAAAACACGCAAATACACTATTCATATATTTGATGCGGATGGTGTGGCAAGTCGGAATTTAAAAGGCGGGAAAGGCGTAAAAGTAAGCCTAATTTTTGTGTATTCAACGCAAATTCATCGAATACAACATTATTTGGATCAGGGCAAGAGGACATATACATATAACAATTCTTTTTAATTAATAATTCATTCCTGATAAAACACTATTGATTGCATTACTATAAGCTACAGGTAACTTTTCTGTATTTGTAACATTTAACTATTGATATTAAGTTGAAATTAATCTCGTTAATATTAAGTTGTATGCTGAAAAGAAACGGTTTAAGCTACAACTTCCGCGTCCAACTTCGAATATTTATATCGGCTCAGTAAATATTACCAACAAATACTTTTCGATCTCTTTATCGTGGTTTGTGTATTATATCTTGATAAATATTAAGTTTATATATAGTGTATAATATTAAGTTATTGTGTTTGTTGTAAATGCTTTATAATGTATGATCCCAATATATTTTTAGATATTAAGAAAAAAAATCTCGATTGAATCTTTTTAACTTTATCAAAATATTCCCCATAAACCGTGTACGCCATATTATTTAATTATTGAAGTGGAATGCGATACGAAGAACGTATATTCCACCTTTTGCAGTAAATTCCGACGTGGAGTGGTATTTTTTAAAGCTTTTTTAAATCGAAGATATTAATTGATTCGTTAACAGGAAATGATACTGTATTTCATCAACGACCTTGCATAAATTCTGAACTGGATACGCGTTGCTTAAATCACTTAGTCATCCAGCGAGATAATCTTTCGCAGATAAGAAAGAAATGAAACAAACGATCTGTTGATTATTCTAATTTATATGATACGCTTGGTAATGTATGCTTTTAAAGTCAATCGATCAAGTATAATTTATGTCGTGTTGGCCATTTCAGAGAACGCGGTACCGAGAAAATCATGTTTACAATGCGCATGCCACACTCTGCGATTTTTTACCATTTTTGATTTTTTGAAAGTTCTGCACGATCAATTCTTCTTTATCTCCAGCTTTTCTATAGTTTGACAACCAAAACAGCCGTATAATATTTGATACCTACTGATATTAATTTTTATAAATATATTTTGTCGTATCATAATATTATACAATAGCTCTAATAAAGATAACATCATTCTTGTAGTTTTGCAAATAAATTACATTCGAGCCATGTACTTTTGAACAATAATATATTATGTAACATATATGTGTATACAAGGTGTTCTATGCAACTGGAACAAGCCATAACGTTAAAACGGCAGCAAATAGAAAAACATTTCATTAAAAAGAATTAAATGGTTTCCAGCGATGAATCACGTAGTACATGTGTGTAATTTTTCCTAATGAAATTGTTTTCTATTTTCCATCATTTTAACATTATAGATTGTTCCAGCTGCGCGGGATAGCCTGTACATATACGTGTTCCTTTTACTACAATATGTATACAACTATTGCATTTCCATATATTAATGTACACGTTTCTTTCTTTTTACTAACTTAGCAATTTCTTACAATGTGAATGACGACATTCTCAGACCTCCTTCTTTTTCTACATATGTATATAAAATTCTCGTGGTAGTAAACAGTAATAAACACTTACTTCTGTAATAAGAATGATATTCTGCTCTTATGCTCTTGTACTCTGATAATTGTTTTCAATTTTTCGCGCACTGCACTGGGGGCGGCATGAACACCAACCTACATAAAATAAATTCTTAGATAAACACCAAATATGGAATATATTCTTACATAATTCTTTTTATTGAACAACAGTATCACCTGATCATCAGAAATGATATTCATTAGTTAGTGATCAAGAACTGATGTTTTATTCAACCAATCAGCGTTCTTTGATCTCTTCTTTTATGCGTACGTGAATACCATGTAAATAAAGGCACACAGAGGTTGAAGTTATTCAGAAGTTAGTGTCTTCCAGCACTTTGCACGCGATAATTGTTTGACCCGAGATTTTAGAAATGATTTAAGTTGGGTGAGTTGAATTGTGAAAATTTGTTAATTGTTTCAAGTGTTTTGTTTTCTTTTTCCTAAAATTAAGAACGTTTTTTAATATAATATATTTTCTCATTAATTGTATTTCAATTTTAACAAATTTTTTCGTTCTACCATATGAATTTAAATATTTATATCGTTTACTGATCTTTTTTTCCATAACTAAATGACGATCGGTTCCTTCTTCGCATACATTACTTTATTGTCTTTGTAATATTTATTTTATTCTTGAATATGATTTTTAAGAAATTTTCATACTTTTTGGCTAATAATAATTGTCTTCAATGTGTCTTTCTGTCAACAAAGAATGAGGTTATATATTTCATTCGAAAGAAATCAGGTACATGTAAATAGTATGAAGAAAAATAATGAATTCCATCTTGCGAAATCTCTCCTGTATTATATAAATAAAGTTTAGAAATTATGTATGATTAATGTATACAATCAAGTAGCGATATAATTCCATGATAATATTTATCCTATTGTGTGCGACTAATACATAGTTAAAAGGTATCTTATATTTCTGATATTTATAAAATTTGAAAATATCAAATTGTTTTTCTAACAATTTTAATCGTTGTGTTATGCTTCACTTTTAAAAACATTTTATTTAAAAATGTCTCCGAATTTTTGTTTTAAGTGTGTATATATGGTTAGAAATAAAAGTCAAAGTTTTGAATGGATAATAAAGTGACACGTGTACACGGGACACGTATAACGTGTATTAAGAAATAGAAAATTCATATTCCTAATATACGAATGATACAATTCATTTTGATTTCTGTATACATGTGAAGATTCATATTTTCTGCATAATTCTGTATATACACGTACACGTGTATAGTATATTGACACTGATCAATGCCATACATAGATCTTTGACATTATGGGTAATAATTATCGTGTTGTGATTGTTTATTTCCTAGATGTGTCTTCATTATTATGAAGAAATTCATAATAAAGGGATAATATTTATTTATATAAATTGAACTA
This sequence comes from Bombus flavifrons, assembly GCF_040668555.2. NCBI lineage: Eukaryota > Metazoa > Arthropoda > Insecta > Hymenoptera > Apidae > Bombus > Bombus flavifrons. Next base: position 12,698,934 of record NC_138454.1, read on the forward strand.
CATTATTGGTATAATTTTGATAGAGTAAATATATTTTCTCAATTACATACATATATGTTTTAAATGTTGAAACAAAAAAGTTGGGTGATATTGCATGCAAAGCTTGATGAAGATGAAGCTATTTATTATATGGGTGATGAAGGATATAATACCATAATTGAGTAGATACACAAAATATATTTATAATTTGCAGCCTGTAAATTACAGTACACATGATATATTATTAGATACTAATTATGAGTGCCAAATTATAAAGTTTATAAGAAAGAAGTAATAAAGAAACAGCTACTTGAAACTATGGTTTGAAAACCATGGTTAGAAAAAAAAATGAAGAAAAGCTTGAGAGGATGTTCCGCAACTTATTTGTCAATGCTATAAAACAATTAATCATTTTATATTGAAACGTATATTCAAACATTGAAAAACAAATATCCAAGTGTAAACAAAAACAGCTGAATATGTTGGAAACAATTTTAATTCAATGCTGTTTTATATGATAGCATTCTGCTTTCCTAATGTTATATCTAGATTGTGGATGTTTATGTAAATGCATATTTTTATACAAAATAGGAAAAGATATTGAGCCAAGATAGAAATATGTTTTGTCATTAGAGGGTTATACAAAAATATTCCTTACTTTGTATAAATTACATATTGTATATGTTATGCATATTTCATATAAATGTCCAAAACATTAGATATTAAATGTTGGCAAATATCATGTTAACACGTTTCTTGCAACTTTCTCATCGCATACTCTTATTATATTTGGTATTGACAACAGATCTATATTATATCCCTACTTTATCCATAATATTGTCTCATGATATCATACAAGTGGGTTATAAAAACCACTTGTTGCAATGTTCTGATTAATCATGAGTGATATAAATAATAACAAGTTATCTACAAAGTCTAATATCGCAATCAATTGCATTGTAATATTAGTAAAATACAAATATCATAAGTGTTCCATTAATCGTGCAATGCTGAAAACAAGCAAAGATATGTAATGATAAAAACAGAGGTATCTGAAATTGCAGATATACATTTGATTATCAATGGTGATACAATTGCTTGTGAGCCCTGCAATGAAGAAGTATGTGATCAAATGATAAACATAACAATAATACTATTATAAACAGAACAATAATATTATTATATTATAAATATAATTTAAAATCAATGACTTTAAATATCTAATATCATTTTTTTTTTTTTTTATTAATCTTGTGATTTAGACTTTATGCGAATGAAAATTTTAGTTAAAACAACATACCAATACTGATATGCACAGAAGAAATGCTGAATCAAAATTGGAAGATTTGTATGACAACATTCGATATGATGGTCATGGCTAGGAAAAATAAGTTTATCTTATGGCGTTTAAACAATGTTTTATTTGTAAATTTTTTGGAAAACTGTACGAATCAAAATATTCCCAACGAGTTAATTCTAAGAAAAAATTACTTACAAGCAATAAACAACATAACAACAACATAACAAGCTACAAAACAAATTATTCGAAGTGTACAAAATGATATTGGTAGGAAAAACATTATTTGCATTTCAGTTGATGAAATGACAGATAAAGTTAGTCGTTATATAGCAAACATGATAGTTAGTACATTATGTGAAAAAGATGATAATAGCAGCTTCAATGCCTCACTCATTTGCTTGTAAAGAATTGGACAAAATAAATCAGGTCACTGATTCCACGATCTGTGAATTCTGCAATAAAAATATTGTGGGAGAGGTTTAAAATTATTTTGTTGTTAACTGTTACTAACATGTTACTTCTAACATGGCTTGCACAGAATAATGGAGAAAGTGAGACTACGCTTCCCTTTGGTCAATAAATTTATTTGTTTTTTTGATGCAAATATATTTAAGAGTTTCACATAGCATTGAAACTTACAGAAGAAGATTACCAAATGTTCCATTACCATCTGAACCTATTTTAATACAATGGGGAACATAGTTAAAGGCAGCGATATTTTACGCAAGATATGTGCATATTATTAAAGAGGTAAGTGTATTTAGTAATGTATCAGTTCATTAAAATTAATTGGATCATTAATTCTGTACATGATACTTAAATTCTCATTTATTTCAAAATTGTTGAATCTTAAAGAAAACCTTAAAGAAAAAAATGTAGCTTGTATTAAATCAGCCCAAGAGATTTTGAAGGATGAAAATCTTTCTGAAGAATTAGCGTTTATTGAAACTAATTTCTGCACTCTTCCGTATTACCATAACAAAATTGGAAACAAACATGTTATTATTAAATGAATCAATGAAGTTGGTTGAAGATTTGACTCGAAAAATAGATCATGTACCTACTGCCTGTGGAGTAAAATGTTAGAGTAAAATGTAGCTATATCCTCCAAAAAGATCCAGGATTCAAAATACTATCTAGACAGAGAAAAATCTTAAATGGTTCATATATGGAAATGGAAGCACAATATTAGAAAAGTTTAAATACGCACCTATCACATCCTGTAGTGTTGAAAGAACATATTCTGTCCATAAATGAATTTTGTCTAATAAAAAACATCGACTAACAATTGAAAATATGGAAAAGATCATTATTACTTATTGTAATGTAAATTGCAATAAATAATAAGTAACTATATTGAAATGACTCCTGCATATCATATGCTTATATTACATTGTATGCATGTTATATGTTATATTGCACCCTTTAATATGTATTATATTGTAAAATGATAAATAAATTTAGCATATATTTTGGGTATTTCGACATATAAAACTACGCATCCACAGTCTAGTTATATCACTTACATATTGAATTGCCATTGTGGCACAAAATTTGAAAGTTGCAAAGAATCATTGGAGAAGGATAGAATCTTTTCTAAATTTTGTAAAACTAGTACAGTTTATAAGAATACACTTTTGTAGAGGAAATCATCATCAATGAAATGACAGGTGTAATTGGAAAATTCGAAACTTATGTGGCTAAAACCTTAATTAAGATTTGCCTTCGATTCTTTTAAGTGATTATTATTGCTAATGTCTTATTTAGCTTATTATTAACGTTTTCTTAATACACATTCAAAACTGTGACTGCTATATTAAAACTATTATTAATAGCATTAATACTTGTATGTTCATGTATTTAAATACATGTGGAATAGAGATCTCCCATATATGGATATCTGTGTTCCAAGAATTGTATGAAAATTTAATATATGTATACATATGTATATTTATAGATATACATGAAATAGAAACCTCTGGTTAAAAGTTCAATTATGATTAAAGGTTGACAAACTTGAAATGTTCTATTTTATCTCACTAATTAAAACTGAATTATTATCAATGTGTATTCAACATGTTTAACTTCTTTACAGATATTAAAATTAAAAATCTTCAAGAGATATATATGTATGTTTTATCATTACTGAACACATGTAAAAAGATTGTGAAAGATGGGATTGTTATCAGTATTGAAGCAATCTAATGTGATTTATGTTATATTTGGTATAACTTTTCTTACATCGGGCCTGATCATCAATTTTTTCCAGTGTCTTTTGTACTTTGGTCTTAGACCTTTTTCCACATATCTTTATCGCAAGATTAACTACTATCTCTGCTATTCCTTATATAGTCGTAAGTTATTTTAATTATTCAATTTTGAGATATTTTTGCTTTATATAAATTTTTAAATTCTTATCTTAATTTTATTAATTTCATTAAATATATTATTTCTTGTAACTAGTTTCTTCAGTAGCTAGTTAATCTGAATGTTAATATATTTTAATTCTTGAATATAATTTTTTTCTGACATAGAAATTAAATAGAATTTTTTCTTATCCTGTATAATTGAAATTACATTTCCAGAGTTAGCATTTGTACCAGAATGGTGGTCTGAATTAGACATTGTACTTTATATGAATATGGATGATGTAGAAAAATTTAGAAAAAATCATAAATATATATTAATGAACCACAGATATGAAATAGATTGGCTTTGTGGATGGATCATATGTGAACGTACAGGAGTACTTGGTGTTGGTTTTAAAACTCTACATAAAAGATAAATTGAAAGTAACTCAATTACCTTCTAATATTGTGAAATTTTGCATATTTCAGAATTGCAAAGCATATGTAAAAAAATCATTACAGTATGTTCCAATATTAGGGTGGGCATGGAGATTTGCTGAATATATATTTATGGAAAGAAATTGGGAAAAAGATAAAGAAGTAATCACCTTTCAAATTAAAGAGCTTGTAAATTACCCAGATAGTATATCGGTAAGAATTTTCCTTTTGATATTCAATTTCAATCATTTGATCTTTAATTTTGTCATATTTTTACTGTGATTTTTAATATATCTTAAACTTACTCTTAAGGTCATTTGTTTTACGGAAATAATTTTTTAATTATTATTTTACTTTATGCAGTTGCTTTTATGTGCCGAGGGAACACGATTTACAACAGAAAAACTAGAAGCCAGTCAAAAATTTGCCCAAAAAGCGAATCTTCCAATATTAAATTATCACCTAACACCTCGAACGAAGGGTTTTGTAGCAAGTTTACCGCATATGCGGGGCAAAATTTCTGACATTTATGACATGCAACTGCAGTTTAAGTCAGATGATCCTGTGAAACCAACGTTAACAAACTTACTGCAGGGAAAACGGATCACTGCGTACATATGTATTTTCAGGATACCGTTAGAAGAAGTGCCAGAAGACGAGAAAGGTGCTGAAGAATGGTTACATAAACATTATGAGAAAAAAGTATGATTTCATTTCAAATTAATGAAATTAGCTATGAAATTATTCTTACTTCTGTTTTTTTTTTCTTTAGGATCGTATGGCAGAAAGTTTTGAACAAACAGGTGATTTCTTTGAACTTAGTGGGGTACCCAAATTAGAAAAGATTACATTAAAAAGAAGATATCATTCCCTCGTTAATATAATTTTCTGGACAGTGGTAGTGAATGCACCAATTCTTTATTATTTGATTATTATTCTCTTGTCTGGATCGATAATTTATTTCTCGATAGGAGCGAGTAGTATCTTCTTAAGTAGGTATTTTAATATGATACACAGTTTTATGTTTATTCTATATATTGTTTAAATATTAATACTTTTAATTTCACCGTTTCAGTTTATTTACTTTTGCAAAGAATGATCGGAATGTCCAAAATAAGTAAGAGTTCATCATACGGAACTGATGATAAGAAATTGAAGTAAGATAGAAATGGGAAAATAATAAAAGGAATACAGTATGAAAAAATACAGAATGAATACAGAAAAATTGACGTTGAAGTTAGATGAGCGTTTGCAAATTATATTCATCTCGTGATGTATTCCACGAGACCATTTATGTAAAAATCTATATGAAACATGCACAGAAGCTTGTAAAAATGTGATATGAGCTGTACATTGTTGATTGTACTTTTAGTTGCACTAATTGGTTGTAATGAATAACATTTTCAGAAGTAGATATATTAATATCTTGAAGAATTAATTTCTATGTTCAAAAATATTTGAATATTTTTAAAAAATTGGAAGTTTTTGTTATAATAATTAAATGAGGTTAATTATGTTCTTTTGTGCTAATGTTTTAATGTTATAGAATCTCATTTTTTAAATTAAAAGTTTAATAAAGGGTTGAAAACGTGAAAAGAAAATAATATAATGTAAAAGAGTTCTATTCAACAAGAATGAGAGAATCAATTTAGGACAAACTTAATTTCTAGGATATAAAAATAGTTATTTTAAAAAGATAGAAATTTCTAAGGTAATTTCATAAAAAATTAAGTTTTTAATAATTACTTTAAACCTATTTATTTAGTTTAAAATGACATATTATTTATGCAAATAGTTGTTTAACACTACTGCACAAATATTGATTAAAAATTATGTATGACAATATAGATATATGAATATCAATTATTAACTAAAGAGAAGAGAATTTTTTGAAAGTATATATTTTACGTTAATAATTTTATTGAAATTTTTTTGAATACAGACATACATTGATTATAAGTAGGCAGTAAATATTTATGCAGATGTACATATATAATGTATTAAGATCTGTTAAATACATAAAAAAGATATGCGAAATAAAAAGGTACTTTTTCTTAAATCTCTATTGACAAAACAAATTTTGATATACATATTCTGTTTCTGTATCTATTTTTTATAAAAATATACATTTGCATGAATATCTGTAGTTTATCTATTAATATGGTGTTATTGTACATATATTCAGATCTTATACTCAATACTAATACTAAAATGTCTTTTTGCAATACTAGTTTTGATTGATTAATTCCAGAATTAATTGCACATTGCTAATCAAAATTAGTTATTGATGAAACAAGCGAGGATGTTAATATATTCAAAGTTCTGAAATAGTATTATTAATTTAATCCTATATTTAACTTTACCTAAAACCCAGATATTAATGGCGAGGGTATTTCGTTAATATCGATGATTTAACGATTAATCAGAACGAGTATTAATTGGAAGATTTTTAGGTAATAGCGACATTGTTACATAGTTATTAATTAGAGAACATGAATATTACAAAAAGTCCTTGAGAAAATTAGCTTTGATTAAATGAGAAAATTACTTTTGCAAGTTCTGGAATTTGAAACTCAGTGACATTTAGAAAAATATACATTATATGTAAGTGTGTATGTATGTATGTATATATATATATATATATATGTATATATATATATACATGTGTATATATATATGTGTATATATATATATATATATATGTGTATATACACATATAAATGTATATGCATATGTACCTTCTTAACAGTCTTCTCGCTAATAGCATATTTAAATTTGCGTTTAAATTTAGCTTTTACTTTTCACTGACGGCTATTGTTTCTTTTTTTTTTTTTTTTTTTTTTTTTAAGTATGCAGTATTTACCTTTTCGAATCTACCATATTAAGAACAAAATTTATGTGGAACACATTCTATTTTTTCCAAATTTCATCTTTTATGATATCATTCATTGCTTCTATTCAATTAAGTTTTAATAGAATGGTAATTTAGATTACTTAATATTTCATTTACTTTGATGCTTAGTAATGTACGAATTTTAAAATATTGAAATTTAATATATTTAAATAAAGAAGTATGATTTTTAATTAATTTTTTATCTTTCTTACATTACTTTCGTGATGTATTTCAGTATATCCTTCAAAAGGCTTAGCTACGTACTGAATCTTCCTTAATTTTCCTTGCGCATCATAATAGCCATATTGTCCTCTTATCGTACCATCGCGATGCCTTTCTTCTAATCTGTATTGTCTATTCTTTCTGCAATAAATACATGGTATATTGTTAATTAAATACCTCCAAGCATATGTAATGTTTTCTAACGATGTATATGTATACTGAAAAAATTGGACGTTTATAATAAATAAATCTAGTTTTTATAAATGACAATTAGAATTTTTTATTGTCTGGTAATTATGTTCTCCAATTCTGTTTTTAACTATTTGAAGTACATGTCAGTAATATAGGAAAAAAATTAATTTAATCTATCATACAGTATGTTTGATTTACTATACGCAAATGTCATTATTTCTCGAACTATTGATTCTCTAAATCGTTATTTACAGAAATGTCTACATTAATTAAATTTTTTAACCTTGCTATTTTACTATGTATTACAAAACCAATTTAACAATGCGTATAATTTTTCAACACAATAATCGTCTTAATCTACAACGTACAAGCTACTATAGATAAATTAATTTTATTTAATTACATCACAAATAAAATTCAATTCTAAGACTTCAATTATTTACCCATTTCCAGTATCAAATCCAAAAAGGTACGTTTTTGGTCCTTCATGACCTTCTACTTGAAATTGTATTCGATCTGTATCTTCTGATAATTTCCAAGGATCTATATTTTCTTCCTTTCTTACTTTTATATATCTATTCATTACGTTTTTAGTTTCTTTGATTTTCTGCGGCTGTAATTCTTCGTTATCTTTTTTTATTATTGACTTCGTTTTGTGTTTGCTACTCGATGATAGTTGATCACCTTTATAAAATCGGTGATTGCTGGCCCATGGAATGTCAATTGCGACCGTAAGAACTGCATTCGTTAAAAGCTAAATAAAATGATGGAAAAGGTGAATAACAGAAACATCGAAAATAAATAGACTTTTTCAAATAAAACGAAATCTGTCATTAAGTTTTAATTTCTGCTTTCGGATATGTTTAATTAATCAATGAATTTAACTCTCATGTTAGAGAATTCATTTTCTAGTTGTTTCGCTTTCACGCGAACGTTTCTCTGGTCCATTGCTCTTTCACAATTGAATATCACGTTCTATTTATTTTTATTACTTTATCTTATTTTCTTTTATTTATTGTTATTTTACTATATAAGTATCATTGAATAAAGAAGACTTAAGTAAAATTCATTCTACTATCACCATAATATTAATGACAATACTACTTAGAATTTTCAATTAAAATTTAATTTAAAATAATTAATAATAATTAAATTTACTTGCTTATAATATACGATGTACGATTTATATACAAAATTTGTACGTATTGGCGATTATTTAAATGACTTTTTGTCATTTCTGAATCAAATTGGGCCATTAAAAATAAGCAAATGATTTGTTTATTATGCAAATTTTAATAAATAAAAAATTTGTACTTACAAGAAATTTAATATGCATTTTGTATTTCCAAGCTAGAAGAACAACAGTTCTCTATCAAAATTCACAGTAGATTTCCTTGCAGTTTTTAGCCTTCAATCACTTTCATATATCCCCTCTCTTTTATCCTCCCCTCTACGATTACAATAGATATTATTGGATATCTTAAATAGCGGGAAACTATATTATTTCCGCTATTTAAAAATCTTTCTCTTTTAATGTAATATATACCACTGCATATTATTTTAAAATGTGTAAAAAATAAACGAATATCATTGTTATAAAACTAATTTGTGCTATCAATTATTTTTATTTAACGTTACGAAATACGTTTACCTGATTGCGAAAAAGATTCTAACGCGATAACGAAAATCCTGATATTCGTTTCAATTACATAGATTACGCAATTTACATTTGACCGGAAGTGAATAATTCAGGATACGTCATGTCACTGAAACGTCCACTGAACTCAAATTCTTTTCAAAGATAGAATGACACGCAATTATTATCATCACCTTTTTCCTGTTCATTTCGTTTATATATTTGACCGAAAGAGAACATGGTTTCAATAATTGTTTAGTTAAAACGGCGGAGCGTTGACAGTGTGTATCATGAAAAATTTTATTTCGTTTACTTTGTGCTGTATCCTTCTATTTTTTTTCCGTGAGGGAGTAGTAAGTTTTAAAAAATGATGAATTTATATATTTTATTATGTTATACTATTATGTTATACAAACCTAGAGTATAAAATTTCTTAAACTTAAATGATTCAAAAAATAATATTTAATATCATTAAATTATTATAAATATTATAATATTGATAATAAGGAAGTAAATAGCAGGTATGTATGATATACATATGCCATGAATGCTGTTATGAAAAATATGTACATATAAGATAAATATAATAAATTATTCCAACTAATGTATAAATAAATCCTATTTATAGAAAATATGTATTTCTTTCGAAGTTTTACCTATCTCACTGATTCGAAGCAAAATATATACTTGTATAAATTTCCGCAGTCTAATTACAGTTACAAATTTATTTCCAGTCTTTAAGATGTCGTTCCGGAAATCAACAAATAGACGTACATTTTCAAAAAGTGCTGAAAACTTGTAGGAACCGTTATACCGGTTCGAATACAGGTAATGGGGAAGATTCTACATCCACGGAAGACAAAAGTTCAGGAAGTGATTCTCGTTCCGAGGAAGAGGTATATGATAACAACTTCTTTGACAAAAATGACAGTGGACCTTCATATAATCACTCCACGAACGATCAGAGATATAGGTAAAACTGGTATAATTGTTTTGAGCAATAATAATATTTTAATAAGCGACAATTATTAATTATTGGACCGTAGAAATGCATATTTCTATAAAAAATAAATGAAGAAATGGGACTTACTCAAAAATTTGTTTAGTCAATAAAATACCTTTCACATATATATACACACACATATATCTTTTGCGTGCAGCTCTGCGTCACACTTTATAAATATTGTCAATTTTTGTAAACATCCTGTATATTCTATATATATTTCTATTGCAATTACACATATATCTTAATTAAGTTATTCATGGATACAGAAATTCTGACAGGAATAGTAATACGAATACTTACTCTTCCGACCGCTCGATTAAGGGAAATGTCAAAGATTTCCAAAATATAAAACATATTCGTAAAACCAACGGTCGAGATTCACGGAATTCTAGAGATTCGCGCAATAGGAAAAGTGATTTTAATAATGGAGAGATGAATGACGAGGGTACACGTTTTAATAATAATACTGACCGGCAACAAGATGTAAGCATCACGAATTTAAGTTGAATACCTTATAATTATCTAGAATATTTTATGTTAATCTGATAATTCTATGTATATTCTAATTTATTACAGTGTATAGTACAATGTTTTTTCAATGAATTAAATGCTGTAAGTACTATCGTATTTGATTTAAGAATAGAAATAAACAATAATTATGTTATTTAAATAATTGTTACTACTTGCTGATTAATAGGTAGATCAAAAAGGATTTCCAGAAAAAGATTTAGTAATTCCATTGATGATTCAAAGTATTCAAGATCCAGAATTGAAAGACTTCGTTGAAGAATCAATTATCGAATGTTTTCGTTACCTTGAAGCGAATAAACGAGAAAAATGTGAATACTCACAAAATTTATTGACATGTTTGGCTGAAAAAGGACAGCAGGTAGGTTTTTAACTTTTTTTTTTTGTGTACTTTGCATTAAATACTACACCAGTTTCGTAAAAAATAATTTTTTAAAATGAATACGTTAATCCTGTTTCAGAAATGTGAAGATTGGGAAAATTAAAAAATCTAATGTCATTGTAGTTACTTAAACAAAACGATACCGTATGTGGCAATAATATTTGTATTTGCGTGTATTTATTTGCATATAAAACAGCAGAAGTAATGAAAAAAAATTTCTGAATATTTTACCACAATATCTATAAATACTAATTTTTCTGAATTATTATTTTATATACTTTTCTTTACAAAGAGTTTCTTATCATTTTTTGAATTACAATACTGCGAAATAATATTATGAAAAAATATTATCTTTAAAAAATAATGTAAGATTATATTGTTATACTTACATTTCAAACTGAAGCAATTAAAAAGTTTACTTATAATTGGTAATATATAAACTGTAATTATTTATATATATATATATATATATACATGCACCTTTTTACAATATATACAAATGCTATTTCAAATTTTGTTTGTTTCAGTACTGTACTTTATTAATGATAATATTTTTGTATCAACTTGGAAAATTGATTTTTATTGTAGCAATATTGTAATTCATATCTATGAAATATCATAGCATTGCACAATATCACGTTAATGTGATCTATTCCTCTAAAGATAAAAGAAAATTATATTCGAAATAAATTCACTGTAGAATGTTTTTACACATTTTTTACACATTTCTTTATATGATTTTCTTTCATAAGTGTTGAATGCATATTATATAAGAATCTAAAATTGGTGATTTCAATAATTTGAAAAGATTAAAGTGTTAAGCTATTTATGATATTGATGTAACGTTCGAAATTAAATCTATTTGTAACTTCTCGTTTTCTACTTCAGATGTATTGCAAATAATATTTTGCCAATACTACTATGTTTTGCAGTATTCAAAGTTACTTAAATTTTACAATATTGTATAATTAAACTATAGGAATTATTTTTAGTTATACCTACTGCACTATATTTTTGTTGTAATACAACATACATATTTGTAACATATCTTAAATAAGAAATTACTTTCTTTTTTTTAAATCTTCAAAGCGCTTCATTAAATCGTCAAAATCAATGTCTTCGCTAGTCGATGGATTATTTGAGGGTAAATCATTCTCCGATGGCACGGCGGGCAAATCTGGAAGCTGAAAATCATTCATCGGCATTTTCGATCGCGGTTGAGGTTTTGGTTTCTGGTCGGACTGTAATAAAAAATCATAAATAAACGTATTACGTAAATGTATAATAATTAATACAAAATACACAATATGTAAACGTATATGTCTAAGTTTTCAAGTAATAATAATAAGTAATAATAACAAATAATCATTTTAACAAATATAATAATAAATAACAGCTCTATAGTTGAAAAATTGGAAGTAAAAATAAAATATTAATAAACCTAATATAGCTAATCATAAGGATAGTAAGAGGCAGAAATGTTGAAGAGGGAAATCGTTATTGGTTGGAAGAGTGGGAAAGAAAATGTATTTTATGTAATTTAGAGATAAGCACATTAGAACATTTATTAAGAAACTTAGATTAGATAGATTAGATTCCAGTGTATTAAGAGAGAAAGATATAATGGAAGGTAGGATAAGTGAAGCGGTGATACTTTGGATAAGAGTCTTGAAAGAAAGAATATGGATACCAAACTAATTGCACTATAGCCAGTATAGGGTAGTGTGTGTGTATACGTATATATAATTTTTAATATTAAATTTAAAAGGGGATATGTGTGTTTGGGACTTTAAAAGTTATATGGAAATGAGTGGGGGTTAGACATATATAAGCCAAATCCTTTTTTCAGGCTATGAAGCCAAAAAACAAATAAATATATACTTGTATATCTAACTATTCATAATATTATTAATTTTCATTTACATATTTAGTGAGTTTAATTATTTTTGTTCTAAAATTACCTGTTTATTTAAATCAGGCGGAAATGATGCATATGATGGAGGCAGATCATTTTCCTTAATAGATAAGAATTCATTAATCATCCAATAATTTAATTTATAGAATTTAAATTATATCACTCACAAGTTTGTCTCCATTTGAGTTATCTAAGGGAATGTTGTACAAAACATTATTTGGATTATAAGGAACATTTTGATCCTTACTTTCTAATGATCCTGGTGGAGTTACAAATCCTATAGGCCCTTTCTCAGAATTCTGAAAGGTGTAATTTAAATAAAAAGTATAAATACAAAATAGCTATATAGTAAAAGAGATTACTTACAATTAGATTAGATGCAGGATTTGGTAATAGAGGAGCTTGAGGAAACCCAATAAACCCAACTGGCAGTGGTAAGCCTCCAGAAGCTGTGTCTAAATTGTTTCTTTCTGTGTTATTTCCAACATCTATCAATAAAGCATCTTGACCCTCTTGCATTATCTATGATATTGCAATTAAGATATTCATTCTCACAATAAAATTAGAATAGTTATCATTATCAGTAGCGGTTTCATTTCATAATTTCTACCTGTGGATCTGGTTCGTATTCAACATCATAATTTTTCGCAATCTCTATAAGATACTTCTCTACAAGAAGCTTAGATGGTGATTGCACACTCATTTTATGTTTCAACTTCTCAGATATAGTTTGTACTGCTTCTTCCCTACATGCTTCTGTGTATTGTTTCCCGTATTTTGACATTAAGATATCAGCTATTATTTTAATTTCCTGAACATCAGTTTGTATTCTAGGAGCAGCCCAAATTATGGTAGAAATAGCTTCCGCTAAACCTTCATCTAAATTCCTATAACAATAAATATAATGATATTTAAAAATAATTATGTTATTAATGATTTTTATAACATTTTGCTAATAGAATGACGACTACTTTATTATAATTTCATGATATTTATTATAATAAAGGTAATATTAAAAATTGAAACAATAAAATAGAATCGGAAAAGTAATGTTTAATCATTTGAATGACATACATACTTCATTTGTTGAATAAGTCCGAAACGTGCAAGCAAAAGATCACAATACATTTCGAGGAGTTCCATTGCTTCAACCATGTAATCTTCTCTGATAATGTGTTCAACCCGTATTTTTGCTCTTTCAACTTTACCTGCAGCGATGTAGTCAGCTATTTCTTTCCGTGCTTTCTGAGCAAGTTCCGTTTTCTTTTTCTCAAGCAACTTTAATCGATTAACTGCTAGCCGCAGATGCGTTTTTAATTTTGTATAATTCGGCCCACTTGAAAACATCTCTACTTGATTGTTCTTGTCACAAATGAAGAAAACTGATATAATCTTTCATGCTCCTACGTAGGAGTATAGTAGAGGTTATTCAAGAACTGATAGAAAGTGACAGCTCAGAGATATTAAATATATGATTGAAATGAGTTATATATGTTGCAAAATTTTCGATTATGACTTTTTTAATATTTATAATAAACTTATATAAAATGGTAAAAGTATTTGTAACGAAACGAATAAACTTATATTGTAGTACATAAATAAAATTTGGTAATAAAGAATTTTTAAAGTAAAGAATACCTATCTACATATTACACATTCTCGTGAGTCATACATGTCACTATTGTACTTGCGTAAAAGTAAAATAAGGCGCTATTTTCACATATTTTAACCTATATTAAATATACAATTAATGCTATAAATCCCATAAAATAAATGATGAGCTGTTTATTAATAGTTATACCTCTTAGCAATTAAATCTCTTAAATAAATGAATAAGTATTATTTTACATTACAATAAATATACTATTTCAAATGTAATAAAATATTTTGTCGTTTATAAAGTTTAAACTATACGTAATTAATTGTTTTCCCTATAAGGTTACAATACTTTCATCCCTACATATTCTTACATCATTTCACCGCGGGGTTCCGTACGAATGTAACATATTCTCTAAATATAAATACATATGTCGCGATATGTACAAGGTGTGTCAGCTTTTCTTGGCTAAACATTGTCACGACGTTCTATGCCATTCAATCATGATAATAGAATAATAGTTAATTTCGTACATTTATTATAATTTTTTAGTACAGTTTCAAATATCCTATAAAACATTGTTTTCTTATTCATATCACACCGATAGAATATCCTGACAAAATTTGGTCGGAGAAAACTGGATCATCCTGTATACATAATAACTGCACGCGCGATATTCGACTTCCTAGATGGAGGGCGCTTCAAAAAATCGATCGATCGATTGTTTAAGAATACACATTTCCGTTAAATTCTAGAAACAGAAATCGTTGCCGTGACGATTCGCATTGCCACCTCCGAATTTCTATTCCAATTCGTCAGTTCTCCAATGTTTTATTCAACTGAACTTCTTTCTCTCAGAAGGAAAGGCAAATTAGCCAAATGCTGGTTAGCCGCAACCTTTAGTGAAAAGATGTTTAAGGAAACTTGCAGACCAATACTAATTAAGAAGATTAACATAGTCCTTACTTGGTAAAGTACTTTTTTATTCTCACGATCGCTTTCAACTAATTATTTTGTTTAATTTATTTGTGTTTCTTGTGGATATTCTTTTGTCTTATTGTTGCAATGATATTTTATTATTTCTGCACTTATTTATTAAATTAATTACGTTATATATACGATTACGATTACAATTTTAGCGAAGAAATTTTATCAACGATTGAAATGAGAAGTGGAAGAAATTATGGCAGATTTAGTCTCTATCTTTCTTCACAATTAATGTATGGTGCTGCGAAAATACTTCTTTACCAAACGAAATACTTTCAAGGTCATAAATCTTGAAATTAACATTTTATAATCTTTTTAGCAGTAATATAACAAGCATCTTTTATCTTTAAAAACATAAAAAGATTACTTTTTGTCTCTTTTTTTTATTGTAGATCATGTTTTCGCAATGAAGTACACATTATTCAAAAAAAGGTAAAGATTTAAATTTTATGAAGCACTTAATTTCTTCAGAAATTCTAAAATTTCAGATTTGATTACTGATAAAGCACTTTTTATTAGTTTTAATATTAATAACTCGGCAAATTGTTAATAAGAAAAGCGTTAATATTAATAAACGCGAAAATATTTCAAATATCTTTTCGTAGGCATGAAGAATTTAACGCGGTAATGGCGTTAGAATTACCGGATGTTCCTCCTATGGAAGATGTGTTCCGGAATTTAGAAATTCCATCAAATTCGCATTTAATTACAGAAGAACCATATACTTCCGTTATAGGACGTTTGGTAAAAAAAAAGTTTAAAAAAAAAAAATGGACAAGCCCAACGCGGATTATTTATGATAATAAAATTTTATTTTGTGTTGTTATGTTATATATGATTTATATCGCGTTATTTAAATTTATAACATTATATTGTTCATATGTAGATGCAAGATGAAATGAATTTCGGGATACTATCCGAACATGATATGGAACAATACTTAGCCGGACCAGAGCTATCCTTGTTAGTTTTACGTATTTTTAAAGTAATTTTATACTTTCTGATCCTAATACTTTAAATTTTAATAATTTTAAATACGATTCGTTTAAAATTATTAAAATTATTAGAATACAATGAATAGAACAATAAGTACATATTCTTGATATTTATAAAATTATTGCTATCCATTATTTAGAAACGAAATACGAAGATTTCCTTGGGATCAATCGGCAGAAATTCATGAGAAATCGGTGCAAGTTCCTTTTGTTGATGTTAACAGATTTGAGATTGAGACAATTGAAACTGAAAGAGAAACACGAGTAGCATCCGCTGAAAATGATCAACACAAACCCTTTGTCGTTCCTAGAGGTGCATTAATTATCGCATTTTTATTTATAGATAAGTTAGTTCTTTTTGCAAATATGATTTTTTAGGCTCGGATGTTAAAAAGCCTGCGACTTCTAGGAAAAGAACTTTAATATCTCCAACAGAAATTCCTGCGAAAAAAAGCAAGGTACGTTGTGTAATTTTTTCATATAACTTTTTGTATAACTAAATTGTATAACTCTTTTAGTGCTTTTCCAAACTATGTAATATAAATTTTATAGGAGAATTTCTATTTATAGATAAGTCCTGTAGAAAATTTACCACCTCCGCTTCCAATAGAACCACCACCACTACTGATAGACGAACCTCCATCTGCACCTGAATTACCGTTTCAATTACAGCAAGGTTTATCAGTTCTTAAAAATATAGAATTAATTGAAGTAGTAAAGCCAAAAAAGACAAGAAAATATTTCGATGAACGAACTCAACTGTCTGGTAGCGTCATGCGAAAATATATCAGGAATGTTTCAGTTCATACGGTGAGTTGTTTAATTGGTGTAATTTAATCATTGACTGAATATACGATTCAATTATTTATAAACATGTTTATTTTTATTCATTTTTTAGAGACCTCTTTGGAGAGAAAGGTCTACGTCTATTTTACTACGAGGAACTGAATATTTAAGACAACCATCAACGAAAATTGCCAATAATTCGTGGGGAAAAACATTAAATAAATTGTTCAGTAGTTGTCTTACGAAACCATTGGTGCAAACGGTTCAAAATGATTTTCAAGATGTTCTTGATTTTGAAATTGAACAGACAACAGGTAAATAACGTTTATTTCGATAAAATAGTAAAGAGATAATCGAACGTCAAAGTAAAAAATAAACAAAGTAAATAATAAAAAAAAATAATAAATAAATATAATTTTAATTTTACAGCTGGAGAAACTATTCGTGTGGGCGCTTTAAGTAGACTACCGGATCAAACAGATGAATTATCATCAAGAAAGCTTATGTTTACTGCATCTGAAATTACTTATCAATCTAAAACATTAGAAAAAATCCTCCAAACAGAAAATCTTGTAGCAGGGGGAGAAGAAGAGCCTCCTGAAGAACAAAGAAAAGAAACAAAGAAGTTTGAAGAACCTCTAATTGAACTTCCTGAAATTACAGGTTTTGAAGAAAAAATTGGGTACAGTTTATTATTATTTAGTTAGTGTAAACATTTAATTTTGCTACATATTATATACAATATACGTTTCTGAATTTTTTAGAGAAAGGACAATAACAGAAAAATCATCTGATGGGAGAAATGCAAAATCCAGTTCTTCCTCCGTGTCAGTTATTTTTGCTTCATACTGTTACAAATACATGAATCTAATACATATTACCAACAGTTAATTGAACATTTTATAAAAACTTTTTTTCTTGTTGTAGTTCAAAGACACATTTAATCAAAAAAGAGTTATTAGCATTAATGGAAACTCATTGGAGTGAAAGGACATTCATAAAATTTCATGATGTAATTTCACCAGAGAGTTGTAATAAATTTGATGCTGCATCCACCTTTGCACACTGTTTAGGTAAATTTAAATTAATTAATATAATTTTATTATCTTTTACTCTCTATTGTTATGTCTTCACTTAAATTTGAGCGTACAGAAGATTCTCAATGATGATTGACATATATTTCAAATATTTAGAACTCCATGCAAAGAAAAAGATAATTCTGAAACAGGCTGAACCTTTTGATACAATTTGGATACAGAAATACCCTTATTATACTTCAGAAAGTGGTAACAGCACTGCTGCAGCATCATGATTAACTCTTCATAATTAACCATATAAAAATATACTACTTATTAAAATATTTATTATACAAATTTATTTTTATCAAACAAATATATAATAAACTGTGTATCATATTATGTATTTAATATATGATACACATATAATACAAGCATTTATTGCTACAAATTGTTTTTAAGGTACAATCAATCTACTTGAATTATTCTGTCATATAGTATGTTTACAACATAAATACCATTGCAGTAATAAAGCTTTTCTTTGATAAATTGTCTTTATATAAAAGTATATTCTTTCTCATATCATAGAGAGTAGTACCTGCTATGTTTACAATATTGTGCAAAATTAATTATATTAATAATTATTATCAATAATTATTAATAATTATTAATAACAATTAATAGTGATTTCTTTTTATTCTACAGAAATCTAATCTTATAATATAACAAATGAGTTTTTATTATATTAAAAGCTTATTTTATTCATGGATATATAGCAAGTAAACTCTTTTTATCCAAGCAATTTGTGTTGAACATTTTAACGTGTTCATTATTTATAGGTACTTGTTACAGAGATAAGATTTCCAGGTGGAGTTTGCAATTAATTTCCATACTATAGTTCGTTTAAAAAAATGTTTCAAATAAAACTTACCTCATTTTGGAAGGGATGAGAAGTGATCACAAATCTTCTCTAGGTGGACGTGTTTCCGAGATTTTAAGGAGATCTTTGTTTTTTTATACGGAACTGTATTTTTTTTATTTAAGGAGGTGTGTAGCTCATTTCGTGACGAATTCATCGACTCATAATATGTTGGTACTCGAAGGTCATTCATTGCCTTTCAAAAACTTACTTTTTTTCGAACGTTCTCAGGATTTGATTTACTGAAGTATTACGTCGATTCAGATGTAAACATGAATCGAAATTATACAAATGATGCGATTTATCGTTATTCGTATTTGTTTTTGTTTATTAATAACTATAATTTGCTACTAGGCAGATATTCTCAGTTTGTATGACAGTTGCTTCAAAGGAATCAATATTATTGCAAATAGTATTAAGGTGTACTTTCTTCCGGTAACGATTTAATTTACGACGGTTCATTATACGCAATAATAAATTCGCAATAAATTCGCAATAATTTCGCAATAAGATTGCCGATATGCCTCTAATTTTGGAAGAATGTGAGGAATTTAGAAGAATTAGTTCTGTCACTTTCGAGAAGGTGCAGCTATCATATAGAAATAGAGTAAATAATTGTACTGACTACAAAAGTCATCCTTTTGAATACATAAGAAACAATTTCTGTACGTTCAACAACAGTATGTTTTGAACGGCAATAAATGACCTACAAACACCAATATATTATAGTTCGATAAATTCATCCCGAAACGGGTTACATGCCTACCTAAATAAAAATACCCTTCTTCCCAGGACAGGGTAAGTTCCATTTGAAACATTTTTTTAAAACGAACTATAGTTTGGGTAGTAATTGCATGCGTAACTTCAAATGGAACACTCTGTATAATCCCATTGGCTGTAAATATATTTATATACTGCTATAATTTTGAAATCATTTTAAGCTATAATATTTCTCAATTATTTCTCAATTACTTAATTATTATAATATTTTTCAATTGGTTTAATGGAATTTTGCAATTTTAAATAAATATGTACATTTACTGAACAATATATGTTTATCTTAAACAAATAACTGAGAAACCTAATGATAAACCTCAGGTGGGAGATATTAGCTTTTTATATTATTACTACATAATTTTACTCGAAATAAATGAATAAGATTTAAGAAAAAGGTTTAAGATCATGGAGTGTACATAAAGAAAATGTTTTTATACGTTTTCTTTTAACCCTTTGTACACTGACCGTTACAAAATAAACCAGTCTCTGTACATGGCTAAAAAACAAAAAAGAAATTGAAATTTAAGTATGTGCAATTGTAGGCGCTTATAATATCTAGTATGTAATTACCAAACAATTATAGACAAGGATAGTATACGGTGATCATTTCCATTAAACTCTTATATGGCAGTCAAAAGGTTAATAAGTTAATGCAAATTATAGCAGATAAAGATATATCTTTCTCATTATGTACCTGTGATGTAACTAGATTTTACATCTGTATTACTATTCACGAAGTCTTGCTAACCGTTGTGTAAGTTCATCTTGTTCTTGACTGATAGTAGAGGTACCTATACTACCTAACTGTCCAGATGGCAATTCCATATTCAACTCCAAACTGAAAAAAATTATATAATAAATTTATATTATAGGATTACATAATATTGTATAAAATAACTCTAAGGAAAGTAGTTACCCAGCTTCGTCTGCAACTTGTTGTAATAAAGAATCAACATCATTCTGTGGAACATTTGTTGTTGTAGTTTGAGACATAGCATTCTCCATGTATGAACTTTGTACATCCAAATCTTCAAACTGACTTTCAAACTTATCCATAAGACCTAAGATTACAGTTATAATATATATTACAAACATTCATACACAGTCTCATTAGAAATTTATGATTTATTCATTATTTTTCAGATATCATATAAAATTATGGTAAAAAATTAAATTCTGAAATATACATAATATGTATATTTCACAATAGTGTATACATATTACACAACAACATATACATATAAATATAAATATTTACCTGAAATTTTTTCTAAATTCATTGATTTCATTGCTGCATCCATGGCTTTAACTACTCCAGCCATTGACTGAGTAACTTTGCGCGTAGTCAAAGCAGTTTGTACTCTGCTAGCTACTGCATCAACTCTTGCACTCATCCGTAAATAATTAAGTGCCTGATTACGTTGGCGAATTGCATTTTCTGCATGAATTCGTGCGCCCTCCATATTACCTTTTTGAATGGCTTTTTTTATTTTTGCTTTTTCCACCTTTTCTTCTTTTTCGCATTTCTTGGAATTTCTCTCTAATTCCTTCACAGCAAATTTGAGATTGAATAAATTTCCTTAACATTAATTTAGAAAAATACTTTTGTCTTCATTTAAATACATTGTTAATAAAATTTCCTTAAATGTAAACACTACAAAACATAACATATATGGGAAAAATTGCCACATAACCTTAAAAATATAATTTCATTTTAAACAAAATCCTGTAACATCCATTAAAATTATGTACAGATTATTGTAATTTGCTTTTAAAACGTATATTATATTATAATGTATATTATAACGTATTATATAGAAATAAAATCGTTAATTAATAAAATAAGAAAACCTAAAATATTTGAAAATTCTTTTAGAATGTCTTAGATACAAAATCAGTATGAAACAATTTTTTATAATTTAAATACAATTGAAGAATTAATAAGAACTTTATAAAAATAGAGATTAGTTGCAAACATAATTCAGTAAAAGGAACATTCATCTAAATAAAATTAATAAAGAACACTTGAAACCGACAATTTGGAAAAATATGTAAAAACTGAAAAATTTTAATAAAAGGATACTTTCCATCTGGGAGACGGACATAATTGACTGTTCAGCCCCCGTTTTGATTAGATTTTAAAAATGAACGATAGGTTCAAACAATAGAACTACTTTGCTTTTGTCAGCAAAGATATAACAAGTGACAATATGCGTTGCTATTTAATGAAATCAACTGTCATTCAAATTTGAATTTACCTGACATGATAAATATTAATATTTAACAGGTATTGGTACTCTAACGATGATTAATTTTGATTATTTTGGTAGATATCTAAGTAAAAAGATTACTGTATGATTAATTATTACTATTCATTTGATAGATGACATAAATGAAAAATATATTTTCATAGATGGAAAAGTAGAATATATTTTTTAGAATATAAACTGCTACACCAACCGAGAATGCCTTAAACGCTCATGGACTATATAATATCAGAAAGGAAATTTCCTCTTTGGTAATACGATCAGATAAAATCATAGATAAACTATAATATAGATATCTTATATGATATTTCGTCTCACAATCTTGAAAAATATAATAATGATGGTAACTTATTCAACTGTATCAAATTTAACAAATATATTTGCAAGCTGTATCAAATGTATCAAATTCATTAGTGACTATCGACTACCTACCGGCGAATAGCTGGAGTATCACGTGACCAATTATGTTTACGTTCCTATTCTATGATTTGCCTGTAGACTTAATCGCGCTCATTACTCGTGTCATGTGCTTATCTTTCCTAACTTAACTGACTAACTCGTTAGATAGAAAGTATTATGTTTATCATATATTTATACCTATTGTTTCCCACATGAGATTACAGATCAACTAGTTTAATTTAGTTTAGTTTATTATTCTCCTTCAATACAGATCAAGTATTGTAGTAAATACAGAAGTACTTATCACAAATGAAGTAATATGAAAAATAAATGAATAGGTTTCAATAATTAATAATTGGTTTTAATAAATAATATGAAAATGTTCATATTATACTTGCGAAACTTGTATTTATTAAATCTGAAATGTATGTATAACATCATACTGGATATACATTTAGTAAACCTAGAATAATTCATTCTTGAAATATAATAGGATTTTAATGAAAGGCAAATAATTATATTGTGCTTTTATGTAAAAAGTTTAATAGGTTGTAATTGTACACATTTTGTATATTTATAAGTAGTATGAATTAATGAAATGTGTTTTATAACGAAACAATTTAAAACTAATGTAGTATCATAAAAGGATCGGTCGAAAATAGAAAAAACCGTGTACGTCATCCTTCTGTGTTTCATTTACATTTAAGAGCGCCTATGTGACTAAAGTCACCTAGTTCTTGCAGAGGTATGAGAAAAACGATAAACAGCGTTAGAACAAAAGACGGTTTCGGTTTTCAAGGAGAAGTGACCGAGGGGTCAGAGGATGCGAGTCGATAAGCGAGTGTGTTGCGAAGAGCAGAGCTAATCGAGTCGTCGAAGAGTAGAGTCGTGATCGAGTTGTCAGTGTTGTAGAGTTGTTAGAGTTGCGGTGTGTGTGTGTGTGTGTGAGAGAGAGAGAGAGAGAGAGAGAGAGAGAATTATATTCGTTGTGACGAGTATCGCATTTAGTTTCGATTAAACAAACGTCGTTTTCTGTTCTATTAATATTTGTATATCTAATTTGCTAATAATAAATTGTAAGTAATCGGGAAAAATTTATATCTTAATTTTCCGATACTACACTAATATAAAGATTTTCTTTAAAACAAAATGAAAAATTATGGTCAAATTAATGAAAAGATACCATATGTTTCCATCTTCCAATATATCTCAAATTTGGAGAATAATACTTTCTATTTCTTATGTTTCCAAATTATGAAAATTGCAAATTGTTTCATATATAAATATATTCATATAATTTTTAAATATAAAATGTTTGCAATGCGTATGAAATAAGTGCTAGTAATAATGATTAGAAACGATTTTTAAGAAATAAAATATGTGCTAAAAAATGTCTAGAAGCTTACTAGAAGACAAAAATAATTTATATGAAAATTCTATATTTATTATACTAAAGTATTTTATGATTTAGACATTACATTAATATTTCAAATATGATTGATTAATTATTTATGTAATATATGAAACATTTTTTTTATAAACATTAAATATCTAAAGAAATATTAATCTTCTATAAGAATGATATAGTATGTATGTGTGTGTATATATATATATATTTTTTTTTTTCATTGCACATAAATTGCAACAATTGGATGGCTTTCTACGTTACATTATATTGTTTCTTTATGTTTTAGAAACAAAATAAAATAATCATCTATCTTTATCCTTGGTCTATTTGTCCATTACACTCTATTCTTTTCTACCTTAATCTATCTTTAAAGCTGCAAGTTTGAGTATTCTATTTAAGTTAAGCGTAGTAACTTGTTTATAGTAATGCAACAAAACTGAGAATCAAACACTTATCCTGTTACTAATATTTTTTAGTTTGAAGTTTTGTGACACAGTTACATGTCTGCATATATTATTATATATTAAAACATACTTTATTCTAAACTTATATATAAATAATACTAATTTATGCATATTTTCAGTTATGAATTAAAATTTGCATTGATAGTGAATTTGTTTATTTCAAAATTTTATTTCAGTTATTCAATTATTTGAGTCTAAATATAATATTCATGATCAGTTACTGAAAAATATTTGATTTAGTATCCGATTCACGGTTTTATTGCGTTCTACATTTTAAATCTGAATACACTGAATTCGTTGTTAATACACATATTTACAATGCAAAGTACATTCTGAAACGATACACGTCAGACGAAAATCTATTTTTCTAAAACTAATTTGTATAAGGATCCTACTGTAATCTACAAAAATACCTGTTACATGTCATAGGAAGTATTTCTGAACGAAAAATAAATTCGATTGTCTAGATAATAATCTCTCTTGCCATAAACTGTTGTATTATGATATATATGTATATACATAAATAATAATGTTCCATCTCGAAGTACAATATAATACTTCACATATAAAGAATTTCAAATTTATAAAGCCTTGGTTGTTTGCACCGTATTATAATAAGAATAGAAAACTAATATAAATCTTAATTTGGAATAAAATAATAAATTAGTTTTAAAGATAATATCAATTTTTTAGTAACAAGATCAAAGGGCTTGAGATGTTTATGACAAGGAATATATTATATTTTAAATAAAACATATAAGAAGATATAATTTTACAAATGAAAGATTTACACAGTTTCATATTTAGACAAATTCACATTGATTATATTATACACATATATTTTACTAATTGAACTTATATTGAAAAAAGAAATGCAAAAATTAATAAAAAATTGAACTTTATTATTAATAGACAAAATACAGTTTTATTAAATTAATGTTCAGAAATTGTTAATAATATATTAATGTTAGTACAAAAATTTTGCAGTTATTTATAAAAATAACTTCTTTTTCTTAATATTTAGTATGCATAAGTTAAATTTGATTATCGTGAAAGAAATAAAAGGAACTAATATACCTAAATGATATGTATTACTATGCGAACAAAGATAATATCAATGTAAAAATGTCTAAAATAAGATTCTAATTTCAGAATCTCTTACTCATCTCACATACCTTACAGAACACCCTGTTTTAAGAATATTTTGTAAACTGTAATATATAATTAGAAAATGAGAAATTCTTAATGCATGAAATGGAGAAATCTATTACAAATTTAATATAATAAATTAGAATGAGTGTATCTGTAATAATATCTTATGTTCAGGAATTCTTTCCATCTTTTATGCGTACTACTAATTATGTAAAAGAATTCGTTCTTTAAGAATTACTCATTTCCTAATTGCTTAGGATCTTATAAAACATTTAATAAGCGCTTTAATAATAATTTTATAAATGTACATCACTGATTAACTATTTCAATAAGCAATGTGATTAATTAGAGCAATCAAAAAATCATTCATGCAAAAAAAACTAAAGTATTGCTCTAGTTTACAAATATAAATTTTAATCGAAGTATATTAAATATTTTGTTGAAAAATCAATTATTTAATTATTAATTCAATCAATTGATAAAATTGATTAAATCAATTATTTGATATTATAAAATGACATAAATAATCATTTAATCTTTGCAAGAAAACTTAATGTATAATAGAAGAATTTACGTGAAAATAAATTACAACTTATGCATTAAAATATTAGTATCTAGTAATTACTGTTTATATATTAGTAAAGTGATTAATAATCAAATTACATTTTTACCACAGCACCAATAAAAGTTAGAAAATTACTGTAATTTTCTCATAAACAAAAGAAATTTGTAGTTTCATTTTTGAATTAAGAATGTCTATCATTCTGTACAATTACAGAACTAAGTACTAGCTTGAATTCAATAAATAATAAGTGAATGTCCAATGATTAAATTGCTGAAAATAAGTAATTAAATTAAATGTTTGTGTAATTATTAATTATTTATTAATATGTGCTTTCAATTACGCAATTAATTACTTATAAATTCACTATACATTCGTTGTGTAATTAATTACACTGATTAATGTATAAGTCAATTATTGAAAAATAGTAAATTGGTCAATTACAAAAATTTATTGACTTAATCATCTAACTCATGTAAAACGGACATTGTAATTTATTGCATTTGTCAGTTGTATAATAGTAAATAAATTTAACATGAACTAAAATTTTTAGAGAATTAAATTCTAAATTCTAATGAAGTAATTTATAATATTATTTATTAATGTCCATCGCCATATCACTTTCCTTTTGTTATATTGCAAGATGGCATGCACTTGAATTTAAGATCAAAATCATGTTCTTCAGGATGAAGAGAATTATTGTCATCTTTTTCTATGTCTTCTTCATGTTCTTCATTTTCTTCATTGCTCTCCTCATCTTCATCTTCATCTTGTTCAAGTAATTGTTTTCGAGCCATTTGAACTACTTGCCATTCTTGATAATGACGCTTTCTCTTTGCTTCAAATGCTTTACGTTTTTCTAAAATTTTTCCATATACATTGATATCTTTTGTTACTCAATACCACATTGTGATGATAATCTTTCTCATTCCTCCTCAATTGATTAAAATTAATTACTTTTTAATAAGATATTTAGAATTACAATTTTAATAATAATAACAGTAAAACAAAAATCATTTCAATAAAAGATATTTATAATCAACTATAAGGTATACATATTGGTATATATTTTATTTATGCAAATATAATTAAAATATAAATTATCTCTCTATGAAAAGGTTTATAATTTCTTACCTCTTTCTTCAACAGTTTCTTTTTCATCTTCATCTTCACTTGATTCTTCAAATATTTTTGGTTTACTGCCTTCTGCCAATCTGTAAATATGGGAAAGAAAATTCTTTACAATTTTAAATGAAAAGAAACGCAAAATTTATGAATTTTTAGTGTTTCAATTGTTCAAACCTATAATTATTAATGAAATAAAATATTTAGAAAAACCAAATTTGTGAAAATATAAAATATAAAATGTATTTAATTGTTGTTGATATTTTTAAGTACAATTGAAGAATATACAAGTAAAAAACATATAACTACTAATACTAATTGTAATAAAAATAAGAAATAAAGCAAATAAATGGAATAATTATTCACAAAAGTGCCTTAATATTTTACATAGGGTTACCAAGATAAAAAAGTATATATAATACATTTAAATATTATAACATATGAATCGTTTCCTTCTTATTACACACATTTTTATAACAATACCTTAAATCCTAATTTATCTTTGTAATGTAATCTGTAATTACTTCATTTGAATCTTTCCAAAAACAATCATTTTGATTAAATCATAAGCATTTTACAACCCCATATTTATACTTAATGTAAAATATTTTCTTATTGAATGTAGTTCAAGCATGTATTTTTATGTAATTTACTTTTAGTATGTAACATTCCGAAGTAAGGATGTAATTAGTTATAAAAGTAGCTGATCTGTAATACTTGTATGACATACGGTTACATTTTCATTTAAATATTCATTAGCAAAATTATGTGTATATTATTAATTATATATCGTATGCAACTTTTTTTATGATGCTTAATGCTATTACAAAAATAATTATTAAAATAATATTGTAACACTGTTAAACGTTTCTTAGTTGAAATTGATATAAAATTAAATTTATGTTAATATAAATATATTATAACTGAAATGAATTAAATATAAATAAATTATAATAAAAATTTGGTAAAATTAGGAGAAATGAATTTCAAATTTATTATTTCATTATATCTTGATTTTCATGTCACAGTCAGTAGTTGTCTACACAGAAATTATTTTTTATTACTTACTTTTTCGCTATATTAAATAGATAATAAAGGTATATTGTTAAACAAAAATTTTGTGTGGAGTTCAGTATTACATGCATTTATATGATCAAAAATTTCTAAATACTTTATAGAAAAAATACTGTTACTTTTGTAGAGATTTTCATTTATCTTTATATGGTAAGGCATAATAGTCATATCAATATAAACTATCTTTTGAAATTATGAATGGAGATTTCGTGAAATGAATGAATGCAACAAGTAAATAAGTTGTTATTTATGATACATAGAATATTTTAATACATACAAATAAATAAATAAAGAAATTAATTTATCCTATTATATCTTACCAGGTAAAAATTCATTTTTTACATTTTTTACAGTGAGATTAACAATCTAATATATGTAAAAAGATTTTCTGTATGTGCATGTGTGTATGAATGAATTTCTTTGGTACTTCAAAATGCTACCATAATGCTTCAAACTCTAATGCTACTTAACTATTTTTCCTTCTTTTCTTGTAGTGCATGTCAACTCCATTCAAGTGTTCAAATTTCACACAGTAGAATTACTTTTCTGAAAAAAGTATAAACGTAAAGGAGACTTTTGAAAGATGTGTAACACCTTAAAATAACATAGACCACTGCACGTATTAGTTAAGTTACAGAATTTTTTGTATAATGTATTCGTAGAAATTTTTTATATTATTCATTGTAAAAATTGGATGCTTAATTGGAAATTTTGATTTTAAACAATAACATGTATAATAATTTTTTAAATTCTTTTAAAAATATATATTTATTGTAGTTATCTTAAATTACATATATTTATTGGATACTGGTTTTTCATTATCAACATGCATATTATATAGACTTTTATTTGATTTTTCAGGTTGTGTTAATTCAGTATTATTCTACAATACATTAACATAAGAGATTGGTTTTATTTTCTTTATTATTAAAACGTTTAAAAATTTAGCTTATGTAAATTTAAAAAATGTATGCCGCAAAAATGTATGAGAAAGTGTTTTGTAAAAATATTGTATTTTAAATGTATGTGCATTCAATTTTGACAATTAATAATGTTTAAAAAATTATAACTATATGTCATGTAATTTTCGACTTCGGGATGTTACATACCTTTTGAAACACTTTGTATGTTTCTTGGTGCATGTATATTCGATTAAAACTGTTTGATCATAGTATTTGTAAATATGTGAACCATCTTAAAAATTGGTCCTGTTTATTCAAATTTTGGAAATTTAAATAATATTTTTCTGAAGAATTCAAGCAATTTTCCACACAAGAACCTCTTTTTGTGTAGAATTACTGAAAATAATAAAGGAATACAACTCTGAGAAGCAAAAACAGCAAATGTACATTTTGAAGAGCACTGAAACTTACCAATGAAGATTTATTCCAATAAAAAGAATAAATCAACATGAAATTTCTACATACATTTGCATACATTCATTCTATTCTTAATATTCAATTCCAATACCAACACTTGAGCATTATGTATGTAACAATGCTATACTCTACATGGTGATGTTGCTACTTAGTACAGAATAGTAGCATAATTTAAATTTGATAGTTTCCATTTAAGCCAATCCTGGTATAAAACTCTAAACAGATACCATAAATTAGACTAATTGAAAAATTTTAAATGGATAAAAAGGAGATAATATTTTATATTAAGATCTGAGCATAATGCATCCTTCTAGAAAGAGAAAATTATAAATAACAATCACTTTAGATTATAATATTAATAAAATTAATTTTCAAATGATTTTTTAAATAATATGCTCCTTACAAACATAGAGAAAGAAAGAAAATTAATAATTAGAAACTCATTACAGTAAATTGATTGATAGTAAAATAACAAATTATAAACATTAATTATAATTTGTTAATTCATTCATTGATTTTTTAAGCAATATGTATATCTCATTTTAATGCCATTAATTCCTTTAAAATAAAATTACAAGTTATAGAATATCGCACTATCAATTACATTTGTGTATCACATAAATCAATTAAAAATCTATTTCAAATAATATTTTTTTTCTATCTATCTATCTACATTATTTCGAAAGACACTATGCACTTTTGTATTATATATATTGTGAAATAAGAATGTGTGTAATTATATTATTTTTATTAAATAAAATAATATAAAACGAATATTACAGACATATTTATTATTTATGAGAAGTAGATAATATTCCAGTTAGTATTAATATTAATGTAACTATAAGTTTAGTTACTATTGGTGTTCTTGAAATATTATACATATTTTGTACATTACAAAATTATACACTTCTTGTAACTGTAATTTATAGAAATCTACCAATTTTCTTTTATTTATTTATTTATTTATTTATTTTTTTTGGTGATATGTGGTAATATGTACAATGCAGAAGATATTTATGAAAATAACTAGAAATATAGAATAAAATACTTATTTCTAATGAATTAATATAAATACTTACTTGGTAGCAACTGCAGTAGAATCTAATTGATCAAATTGAAATTCAGCTTGCAGGCCTTCATAGTTGTATGGGGTTTTTGGTTCATCAATCTTCATATGACCATAATCTTTTTCTGCTGGGTGCAATGTTGCAATTATATTCATTTCATCCCATTTTGTTTCTTTGCTTGGTCTGTAATAAAAATTGTCGTACATTATTAAAAATTTATCATTAATATTTACTATTTTAAATTATGGAACAAGCAAAATGTATAATTAATATAAAATACTATCAATTTCCTAACATTATTTGATAAAACGTTGATTATGACTTACAAATCCAAAAAATTATATTGTAAAATTATAATGAAAAAATATATATTTATTAACATAGTCAATAGATAAATTACAATTAAAATTTTTTACGTATAAAATTTACTTAACTATGACAGTCTGTAACAACTTTAAACGAAGATAAATGGATTAAGAAAGACAGTAATTAATTTACAATTATGACAATGCTCTAATAAAATAAAAGTAAAATATAAATAATTAAATGAAAAAAGAAAAATAAGAATGATTTAAATTAAACTAACCTTAAAACACAAGTTAACTCTGTCATCATCTGTCTTTCTCTCTCTCATATAATTTTTAGTTATAAAAAGATATTCACATTAAAGTTACTCGTTTATATATGTATGTATAAATGAAACCATAGCTTCAATATGAAAGAAATAAATCTAAAAAAATCATTTATACCTGGGTATATCTGGATTATCGAAGCTGCTAGATGATTTTAAAATTCCCTTAGGAGGCCGTTTCGAAAGATTTTCTGCCATTTTGAAAAGAGATTGATTCACATTTGATAATTATAAAACATGACGAATCTTTGTAAAGTAAAATTTTCTTCAGAATGTTTCCACTCGAATTAGAAGTACTTGGACAATCGTTTATTGACGATGACAAATTATCACTTTAACAATTTTCAGTTTTAAATGGAAAAATCACGAGCTCTGATTGGTGCCATGTTACACAAAACCTTATACAGGGCAGGGTGTATTACGTAGTATATATGTATATACATATTTTGTAGTACCACAGTCATTTTCGAATTAAATTACTGAAGCATCGAAATCTATTTTTTGTAAGTGAAGTTATAGCCCCCTATTATGTAATAAGCCGTTAATGAAATTAAAAGTTTATGGTAGTATAACAGATTTTACATAACGAAGCATTAAACCGAGGTTTCGATTAACTATAATAAAATGAGAATTTTTCTACGTATATTTTTGTTAAATAATTCTGCTTTATTATTTTTTTATAATTTTACTCATACACACTATAATAATATTATCATTACTTTGTACATAATCTATGAACGAAACTTTGTTTAATTCTATAAACTCTAAACGAATTACGATTTACACAAAACGACATATTAAATTATAAATATTAAGTATTAAGTACATATAAAATTAAATACATATTAAATATTAAATTACAGAATATAACGTTTTCGATATTCAAATCATATTAAGTATATATTTAACATTTCAAATTACTTATACGATGTATAATTACCTGTTTTGTTTCTTATTTGATATAAGCAAATTAATTATAACACGGGCGAATATATATATAAAAGAATATAACAAGTATAACAAAGATTAAAAGTGTCGAACATAATATATGCATCTGCTGATTCAGTATCTATATTATATGTAGAGGACATATATTAATATTTTAATCTTCTCTATTTTAAACCGTATAGGATTATAATATGAAATGCAAGTCAAATTTTATACTGAATAATAACAATATATATTTTTAATGTTTCTGAATATATATGATATTTTGCAACTTGACGCAAATAAATTTATGATTGAGAATATATGTATGGAATATACGTGACATCAAAAACAAGTCTGTGATTGGATTGTATTTTATTTAGTAAGAAAACCCAAAGCTATCCCCGAAGCCCCGAAGTAAACTTATTAAACGTCGTTACGTAGTACCTGGTAGTACGTAGTGCACGTTCATTTTACACATATGTGTACATATTTCTCTTTCTACTTTTCTTCCCATGTCTTAACTGGTATGCTTTTTGATTAAACGAAAATAATTTAATGTTTCTGTTTTCGTTAGCGCATAAATTTAATCACGTTTTCTATGTTTAACGATGGATCGTATTTCAACAGATCGATCTATCGAATGATGAACATCTATCGATACAACTTTCTCGCTACACATGCCTTCTGAATGTTAATAAAATGGAAAATATCAAAGGAGCTTGAGCTCGGAGTTTAAATAAATATTCG
Organism: Bombus flavifrons; assembly: GCF_040668555.2. NCBI lineage: Eukaryota > Metazoa > Arthropoda > Insecta > Hymenoptera > Apidae > Bombus > Bombus flavifrons. The sequence continues at coordinate 12,732,058 of NC_138454.1, forward strand.
TTCATGATAAATACGCCCGGTAATTAAATGTGCCCTGAAACTAATGTGATGTCGACTGTGTGTGATGGCGGGTAAAGAATTAGTAAGCCATCAGCAGCAGTTTGTAGAAGAAATTAACTACGATGAAATTGAAACAGAGCAGGTATCATAATTATGCAGAAACTTTTCATTATTGTTCGAACAAGTCAAATTTTTGTTTTTTTTATCGTCATTCAATAAAACATTTCTCAAATGTTACATCCAGTTGCGTTTATTTTTTGTAATTTATCCTAATTGATTATCTGATTTTGTTTGAAATATAACCTAAATGACGATCGTTGAATATTTTTTAAGCAAATTGATGTTAACGAAGCTCCTTTCTATTTTCTGTACTTTAATATTCGAATTTTGATTTAGATAACGAGAGAGATTTTTATTTGAAATATCATTAGGTTGAGAAAAAAAACTGAAAAAGAAAATTTTTTTATTTTAATAGATTGTAAATGTATGTCACTTTTAAAAATTTGATATAGATTGTGTGAAAATAATTTAATTAAAAATTAATAACATCGTTTAGTAGAATACAGAGTATATTAAAGAAGAATAAATAAAATATTACATTTTTATATCTTTGTATTGTTTTTCATTTTGTTGAGGTTACATGCAGTTTCTATGTTTATCTAACAATATTAATATTCTTAACTTGTTACTTCATTTTTCGAAAAGAAATGATTTATTTTAAAATCTGAAGAGCACTAAATTAAATCAATAATAAATCGTTCATTATTTACTTTTATGTAGGTAGTCGGAAAAGGTTCTTTTGGAGTAGTATGGAAAGGAAAATGGAGGGGACAATATGTTGCTATAAAGTATATAAACTCAGAAGGTGAAAAAAAGGCCTTTACTGTAGAAGTTAGGCAATTATCTAGAGTTGTGCATCCCAATATTGTAAAACTTTATGGTGCCTGTACTAAAAATCCGGTTTGCCTGGTTATGGAATATGCAGAAGGTGGCTCCTTATATAATGGTATTAACTTTTTTAAATTCTATAGAACTTCATTTTTTTAATACAATAGAGTTCTGAATTATTGTTATAGTCTAAATATTATTGTTGCTTGCTTTGATAATGCATAAGATTTAATTTGTTTAACAAGACATTAAATGCCTTTTATTGTTTCATATTGTTTTATTATCATCAAGCATTAATAATTAAATATTACATTTACTTTTTGTTTTATTAATATGTTGCAGTTTTGCATTGCAATCCTCAGCCACAATATACTGCAGGACATGCAATGAGTTGGGCTTTGCAATGTGCACGTGGTGTCGCATATCTTCACAATATGAAACCAAAACCTTTAATTCACAGGTAAATTAAGTTAAATATATATTTTTTTTTTCGAGGACATAATATAACAATCTGAAAGTTTATTTTTTATTCAAATGATATCTGTAGCGTTTCAACAGATTTCATTTATATTTGCAGAGACTTAAAACCACCAAATTTGTTGTTAGTTATGGGTGGACAAACTCTTAAAATTTGTGATTTTGGTACAGCTTGTGATCTAAATACATACATGACTAATAACAAAGGTTCTGCTGCTTGGATGGCTCCAGAAGTATTTGAGGGTTCTAGATACACCGAAAAGTGTGATGTGTTTAGTTGGGGTGTTATTTTGTGGGAGATATTGTCAAGGAAGAAACCATTTGATGAAATTGGTGGTTCAGCTTACAGAATAATGTGGGCAGTACATGTAGGACAAAGACCTCCTTTAATTGAAGGTTGCCCTAAACCAATTGAAGATCTCATGACCAGGTATTTATTAATATTTATAATCATTCACTTTTATAATTAATAAAGCATGTTCTAATAATTTACTAAAGAAGTTAAGATTAATTATTTTCTTTGTTTTATAAAGTCATATTACCTTTTTCGATATTGACACATGTTACTAAATATGTGATAGAAATAATTGTAATTGATAAAAAGCATTAGTATTTGAAAGTATATGTTGTAGGAAAAAATATAACAAATACTCTATTTGCTTCTTGAAATTAACTGCAGATTATTGAAACGTTAAAGTATATTTACAAGTATTTAGATTTAATATATTTTATGTATTTTAACATATTTTATGCTTGAAAATAGTTATAACATTATTATGTTTAAAAAAATTTCTTTAAAAACTTTATCATTGAACATTTAATTTAAAAAATTTTCATTTTATTTGATTGATAATTGGTGATTACACAAGTTTGTTCATAGAAAAAACTTCTTTTCAGGTGGAAAAATGTTTTTAAGTATGTTGATTGTTATTTAGAGCTTTTTTAAATAATTTTATATTTATTTTACATTACTTGCATTTTATTTGTATATAATATCTTGATAATTTTTCCATATGCTGTGCCCAAATCATTTTTAACAATGTATTTTGTTAAATTGTAATAGAATAAACCCTTTTCTCATAACATAAAAGTTGTATGTTTAAAATATTCTTCTCTAAAGAGTCGTCATATTATTCTAATATTATTTATAAAGATTCAATTGTGTAATTGAATCATTATTATGGTAATCTTTAATGAATTTTCTATTTATTCACAATTTATATAAATTGTGAAAAGCTATTACCTATACAGGTTGAAATTTAAGATCTTATACATAGCGTCTTCGAATCTTCCTTTCCTGTAACAGAAAAACATTTGTTTAAAAGTATTTAATATGATCATGTGTACTCCTTGTTATTCTTCTTCTTAAATAATCAATGGTCTTAAGTACTAAAAAAATAAAAGATAATGCGAATAGTTTAATTTATAAGTATTTAATATATCATCAGTATTTCTGATATATTCTAATATGTGGTCGATTATGCTATGCTTTTTAATTATCATGTCTAAGATCATGGGAAGTAGGGAATAATAAATTAATAGTCATCAATCAATAATCAGTTGGAATTTGATTGAGGTATAAGGAGGGAATGTAGAAATGTTGAAGGGTATGAGTATCGGATTGATTGTTTGGAATGCTGGTATTTTAGAATAGTTTAGAGTATTTTAGAATAGGAATGTGTAAGGTGGTGGTCAATCTACCTGGTGCTAGGATAACTTTAACAGTTTCATAATTCTTCATTCTGAGATTGTTCTGCATTTCTAATTAGGGCTTTTCTAAATTTCTTCTTATGAATTTTAGGTTTTGTCCTAAGTGAGGGTGAAGATTGGGGCACATAGTTCATCATAATATTTTCTTTTAAAGAAATTAAGGTCCTTTAGCAACTATGGATTCTCCTTTGGGACAACAATCCACTCTTTCATCCCCTTCAATGGTTAGGCACTGGGAGCAAATTTTAGTGGTAAGTGAAATTGTCTTCAATGATATTTGTCCACTAAGGATTCGACTGTGCCAGATGGCGAGATTACTTTCCCTTTCGTTTTTCGCATGATGATTCAACACTAGAAGGAATGACTTGCTTTTCAAATTATTGTCTATGGTAGTTTCCGTGGATTTTCTAGCAAGAAATTTAAGAAGTGCTCCCAGTTATTTTCATCATAAATTTTGTTGACAGTAGATTGTGGAAGGGAAAGTGTTGAATTTGAGAGGATGGAAAATATTGCATAAAATATTCAAATTTATGTTAGTCATGAATTATTGTTGCGATTGTATAATTGTAAAAAGAGAGAAATTAAAAATTGTAATATTTTAACTTTTCTGTAGGAAATAGGAAAAATGAAATGTACCTATTTCTTCTGGTACATTATCCTTGAAAATATAATCAATATAATCAAGATATAATCAATAATTGATATTCGATTTTAAAGTCATTTTTCCAGCAGAAGGGTATTGAGGAAATGAGATCTATCTTTTTTGTTATGCCTACTCTAACAAATTATCTATTCTGATAAATTATTTTATATATGTGATTTTGGCCAGCATGTCCCTCTATTTTTATTACTTATCTTCTTACATTCTAAATAAGCATTTATAAATCGTTTGTAAGATGTAGTAAGAAAAGAAACGAACGGTTGTTTCAGATGTTGGCACAAATCTCCCGAAGAAAGACCATCAATGGATGCTGTTGTAGAAATAATGACAACCTTGTCACAATTCTTTAATGGACATCTAGAACCAGTGGAATATTCCCGAAGTTTGTATATTATTAAAATTTTTCATAAGTAATTTAAGCGATCCAAAGTTATGAGATTTAACAAATGATTAATATTTACTAATAATAGATAATAATTTTAAATATGAAATGTTTATTTACAAACATTTATACACGACAACAGTGATTATATAAATTAATTATAATGTAATTTTATATTGTAGAAGATGTTGAGTCAGAGGAAGTTATTGACAACCAGGTTTCTAAAGATGATACTTTGGACGTGACTGATACTATGGATTCTGAAATAAATGGATATGCTGCCAACGGTACTATTAAAGCTAATGCACCCGTTTCCAAAGAAAAATCGGAAATTTTTAATGAAAAAAACAGTTCATCGAATCCCTTCTACGATTTCAGGGATCCACCTTCTAAAAATAATATTTCAGCAAACAATCCATCCAATAAAGAATTCCAGATTAAAGATTTTCCTCAACTTTACGTTGAGTGTGATCCGGTTAGTAACTTTTAATTTAAAAATAATGAATTTGTTTACATATCATTAATTATTAAATATTAGTAATTAATATTTAAAGAAGTATAAATATTTTCCAAGATTTGTAGTTATTATGATTTACGTATTTACATCTTTGACAGAAACATATTCTTATGTTTTATAATTGCAGAATGCTTGGGGATTACCGAGTTCCGACTCACCATTGGAATCTCCTATTCTAAAGATAAAGAATACTGCACAAAGTAAGTTTATTATTATCTTTATTATAAAATATTTAAATTATAAATTTTGTTTTAGTTAATTTTGCTTTTGATTATGGGAAAATTGTTTCAAACAGTTACAATACGAACGATAACAAATGATTTATAAGTAGATATATTGTGTTATAAATATTACGCTTTCCATTTGTTTAGTAATAGAAAATTTTAACGAAGTTTCCTATCTCGTTTTCATTTTTGTTAATATTTATACTTCTATTTTATTTTATGGAATACATAATTTCTTGCTTTCTTATCATATACGTATAGCACAATTATTAAATTGTTATTTGTCGATGGCCTCGCCGTTGTTCTATAACAGCAGAGGAAGGGGAACTTGTTCGGGGCGAGAACTTTGAATTTGTGACTCATCGCGATAGTACTCTAATCCCAAAATAACGTTCTCCGTATGTTCCACAAAAGCTTCCTTTTAGCGCGGAATGTGATGCGCTCAGGCAAATCCATTGTCGTCATTCGATTACTTTTGTAAATAATTAACACTTATGTCTGCACTTTGATTTTATTTGCGTTCTTGCGAAATGCGGTTTTATTTCTGTTTAATTGAATACAATATAATTTGAAGATATAAGATATCAATCAAAGCCACTAAAATTTATTAAAAATCTTTAAAAATCTATTAATTAATTTGATAAAAATTGTAGACTTTTACTTAATTTAAATTATTAATATTTATATTTATAATTATTTATAGTTTTATGTATATTTGGCTTGTGATTAATCTGTACATATGTTACGTACAAATATTGTTCCCTCTCAATATAAAAACACGTGAGAACGAGGCGATAGAAAGAAGTTAGAACATCGCACCTTGGCTCGTTGTGATTTCACCGTGACGAATACTTTGGGAGTTCGTCGATCGGCGAAATCTACCCTGGCAAAGGGCCCGCGAGAACAGTCACATTGTACGAATATACTAAATTTAACGAACAACTAATCAGGGGAACTTGTTTTTGATTGACACCTATCGACGACGATAAAAGCTCTGTCCTAAAAGACCCAAGTAAATAAAAACAGACCATGCTCTTTCTACTTTTTATCAGATTGAATACATATAAAACTATAAAGTGACAAACCGAGAAGAAATAAATTAATTTTCTGAAATATCTGTAAAAGCCGAATGATCTGAATAAAAGTATAAAGAATAAAATATATTAAATGATAAATTATATATTTTACTTCAATAGCTTCTGTCAAACGAAATTATAGATTTTCAATCATTTTCTTATTTGAAATATTATTCTTGTTGATACAGTTTCCAAAGTTGAAGCATATGCTTCCCAAAGAAAGACGATCCCAGGATAGCATATCTCAGTGCCCCATTGGATTTCTTAATTGTTCGCTGCGGCTGATGTTCCATCAACATGGAAATCAGAGTTTCGACTTAATCCAGCCCTGAAGATGAATTAAGAGCCGAAGAACCGTATTTTCTTCTTGGCTCGTGCTTGCACGTCCTGTCTGGTGGGGGATACCTCGAAGCAGGTGTAGCTGACTCACCAGGCCCAATATAGATGCACGTTTGTTTAGTGCTCTCCCGACACATCACCAAGAACGACCGTCTTTTCTCTTCTTTCTTCTTTTTCTCTCACCCTCGTTATCGAAAAGAAATTTTTCGTTTCTTGGAAATTTTGTTTTCTCGTTCCCCCTGCCCCATCTGCATTTTTTTCATCTTTTACGGACGAGTTCGATCGACCGCCATCCTCCGGATCAAAGAGTGGTTCGTGGTAACTTTTAATCGGAGAGTGACATCTTTCATGTGAACGAATACTTGATTCTATTATGAACGAAGCCTCGACAGGCTCCAGTATTTGGAAATGTGCGAGGAATACCCAAATATCGTCGCCACGGACACCCTAAAGCGGTGCTGGGTTTTGCTACGTTAGTACCTTGCTCTGTTTTTCTTTTTCTTCTCGTCGTTGATGGTATGACGAGGTGCCTTTTTTTTTTTTTTTTAATTTTTATTAGGAGGGTTTCGAGTAAACCGCGATAGAGCTTTTATTATACGGTTTTACATGATATTACATCAACATTGTAAGATCGAACGTCGAACAGTTGCTACTAATCACGCGATAGAGCTAGAAAGAACGCGGAGTTGAACCCGCCAAATGTGATAAAAAGTTAAAGGTCAAAATTAGGGATTAAATTTTAAATTGGTGGAATGAGTAGCTTCCGTAGACCTAGTACGGAAATTATTAATATTATTAATGTTTCTATAATACGTTTCGAAAGCGATTATGCCTTAATTCGATGTAATTATTGCATAACTAGTACTAGCAGTTTTTGTTTTGGAGGAATGCAGGAAAACAAATTTTGAATCAAGTAATGTACGAGGGTATTTCACTTGAATCGAACGAATGTTCGTACAGTATTGTTATCCTCAAAATAAATCGAGAAGTTGTGAAATTAATTTAAATTCAGAATGGATTTAACGTAAATAGGCGTACAGCAAGAGTCGATAACTTTGCTGTGATCATTTAAAAATGGGTTAAACCAACATAGCACTACTATATTTCTAAAGTATATCTTCAATTCAAGTTGAATTTAGTGTTGATGAAAGAAACATAGCAAAGTTTATTATTTTAAAGTTTTCCTTTATCCTTTTTACCCTGCGAATGTTTAGTAAAAAGTAAAATAAGTCATAAATACATGTTGGTATATTTCTTTCTATATATTTTCTCTAATAGTTTCGAGTAAAAGTATTCGGCAATTTAAGTGCGCTATAATTTTGACATAATCAAAATGAACTTTTTATACGAATAGGTTCCAAGTCCGAGTTTAGACTGATTACTGATCTGTTGATAATACGTACGTTTAATCAATGTATCCGTCATATTTGGGAAAATATCAATTTATTTTGTATCGGTCTTATACCAGAAACATCTTTGGATAGAGTAAAAACAAAATAAGTTACTTTCGTTCATTTATATTAATCGGATTAACTTTCGGCTATAATTATTGTTTGACAGGTAATAGCACGACTGACAAAGATTTAGACAACGTTTATCGCCTTTTGGACGCGGATCTCAGGCCATTGACGCCTGATCAGACTTGCGAAAGATCGAAAGAAATTTTCGAAGAGCACAAACAGCTGGCGCAAGAATATTTGAAGGTGCAAACGGAGATAGCGCTTTTGGGGCAGCACAAAAATGAAATGCTAAAAAATTTGACCATAGACAGTTTAAGGCAGCAAGAGGAACTCAGGAAACTGGAGGATGAAAAAGTAAGCTGATATAAACAAAGATTATCAGTAAAAAAAGATTATTTTAGGATTGGTTTATGTAGAAGGATCGCAAAAGAGTAATTTTTAAATGACGCAAAATATCTGCAAACTTTTAAATTTTATGAATGAAAAAGAATGAAAAAGAATGAAAAGAAGGTTTCTCTTTCAGAATTAAAATTCTTGTTAATATTATGCTTTTGCAAATCAAATTATTAATTTTAGTTCCTTTCTCGATTACAGGAGTCTCTCATAAAGCTGTATCGAAATTTAAAACGTCAGTTGGAAATCATGAAGAATCAGAGGACGAACAATGCTCTTTTGAGCAACGCTCAAGTCGGTCCGACAGTTTCCGGAAACAACGGGTGGTTCGTGGTACCTTGTCAAAATCCTTCGAGACATTCTTGAATCTCAAGATTAGACAAGTACAAGCGTTAGACGAGATTCTTTTTTACATTATGTCTTGCGAATTTCCCCTGCTTCCTTCCTGTAGCGAACACGGGCAACAATATCGATTTTTTCAATAGATTTTTCAACGTTAGATTTTATTCTATAGTATACAAAAGTAAAAGAGAGAGGAGAGAGAGAGAGAGAGAGAGAGAGAGAGAGAGAGAAATTGGCAATGCAATCTCTTAAACATAACTATATATATAAAAGCACTGTTTTCTATTTGCATTTGATTTCAAGAACATTTATCGAGACTTCTCCGTTTTAATGAACAAAATTATGTAAAAATTTGATCAATAATATGCATATATATTCAGGTATCTATATCTTTCAAATAAGCATTACGGGAAATCTATCGAAGTAGCTTTAAATGTGGCTTTTGCTTTTATCGTGTTTTAAAATATAAAAATACAGGTTTGAAAAAATACTGCTATGAGAAAGTTAACGTAATTCAATCAATGATTATCAATTAGAAATCGATGATTAGTCAACTGCCTGTGTAATTTGTTATTACTACATTTATTTATGTAAGAATTACCATTAATAATAAGTAATAATTAAGGAGGTATTGTATTATTATTTATCTAATTTATCTAATTTGTCCTTACGTATAATTAGTTTTCGTTACAAACTAATTTGTACAGTCAGTAAAATATTCGATAACTGGTGTCCTCGTTATAAAATATTAAGTATTGTATTTAATCGGATACCGATAATTGTTCATTATGTAATTTCTATTTTTTGCCATAACATTGTCAAGAATTAGTTATTGAAATGAAGTTACAGTAATCAAAAATCGGTTCTTCAACGAAAGATGTCTTTTTAAAATTGTTAAATATTTTTGCGTCAAAAGCTTATTTATTAAATATACGCGATATTTTCTTTTCATTTCTCGTCTTCGTTTAATAACTACGAGCGAGTTTTAACTAACAGTAACATTATCAGATAACTAATAATTCTAGGGTAACTCCTGTTTACGTTATAGTTTTTATACTATGATATCATTAACATCACCTTTTAGTAATGTTCAATATTGTATTTTATTCTTTAAAGAAAAAAGTTTGATTATTAAAAACAAAATATAACGATGTGTACCAGCAATTGTTCACGGTGCCTCTGGTTTCGCACGGGTCTGACTATAAGTATCATCTTCTACTTAAAGCCATGATTTCTTTACAACTTGATAGAACTTTACTGTACAAAGCATAATAAATAATAACATTTATAATTTATTCTACGATCGACCATTATTTTATATCCTCTACTGTTTCTTTTTTAACAGAACATTTTCGTATTTTCTTCTTCGAACAAATCAATTTAAAATCTTAAATAAACATACAAAATCGCGTATCTGCAATATTTTCATGAAAGTTGAAATGAAACCGTATGAATAACGATATTAACTATAAGGGAAGAAGAAAAAGAGCAAAGAAGAAGGTTGCCAATCTTAATTCCATATTGAAATAACTGTTTTCCATCAAATTGAACGTATTCGTTCTTGACATTTATAACTTTTAAAACAAGCACCGAAACTGCACAAACGCTGCGACTAAACATCTTCTTAAATAATACAACACAAACGTATCCCCATCGAGCAGAGACATTATCATCAAGTTTATTTCCATTTAGATGGAAATGTAGAAAATATATACACTGTAATTACATGAATCATGTTATCGTGGATAAAACCAGCGCGTCGTCAGTAGTGAAAACAATTCGACTAATATAAACCATCATCTAACGTCGCTTCTGAAATATCTTTGCATTTTAGTCCAAACGACCTTTAATCCAGTATTAAATATATATAAAAAAAAAAAAAAGAAAAAACACATAAACACATACACACACATTCCTCAGCATTATAGCGACAATTTATATACATAACATGTACAATTTATATCTCAACGCGAATTTTGCCAAAGACTTAGCGTTTTGTCATACGTGATGCAGTGTGTCTCCGTTCGACTTAATCCCATAGCTCGAGTTTATAGGTAGTCCCAAAGGGTTGGTCGAAGGAAACCGTGTACGGAGGCGGGGGAAAAACTGAGGGGGGGAGAACAATAACGAAGACAACGACGGACCTCGATAACGCAGAAAAACAGGAACGTGTGCAATGCGCACGCACCCATCGCAACCACTGTATGTACATGCCGCTGGAGGGGTTGTAACGGGGAGGTGAAAACGGAAGCTCGGTTAGATAGGAAGGGTGCAGTCGCCTCAGACGTCTGCTCGATCCTACTCTCACGTCGAACCTTCCCTTTAAGCTTTCCGTTTATTCTCGTTTCCATCTTCGATTCTTCCGCTTTCAATAAAATCCCGCGATGGCTTTGGACGCGAACGAGAAGAGCTATATTCTGGACGCGAGGAACAACTACGAGGACGTAAGTAAAAGTCACGATTTCTATCCACCTGACCGTGAATCACTGTTATTTTCTTTGTTAGTTCTTTGGAGAACACGGTGACGTATGTAGACAATGCGTTGTTCGACTAGTGTTTCTTCGCCGTGAGCTAACACTGTCATTTAAATCATTACGAATCATTACGAATCATTGCAGAGGAATACGGATAGGTGTAGTAACTGGTAGGATTTCGCGTAATCCAAGTGGCTAGCGCGACTAGTTTCGGATTTGTAACTATTGGACGGTGAATTTGTGCGAATCGAAGTGATTTCTGTCGTTTCGGTTGCAATTGAATCGAAGTGAATATGTGTAATCGAATAGATCGCAAGTTCGGAAAACGATGTTTGTCTCGCTGTAATCGTGTTATTCGTAAAACGTACCTGCTTATCGTTAGTTTTCGAGTATCGGAGGATGTGATTGAAAATTTGGCCTCGTAATTTAGATTCAAGTAAAGTTTCGTGATCTCCTTGTTATTTAGAGATCGATCGTTAAAGTGAAGTCGAAGTTAAACGCAAATCTGAAGTAAAGAGTTTTCGAAGTGATTCGTGAGAAATGATTTTACGGATTCTTTTTGACGAATTTATTTTTCGAAATTGTAACTATTTAAAGCAAAGAGAGAGAGAGAGAGAGAGAGAGAGAGAGAGAGAGAGATGTATTTTTTTTGATTCAAAGGTATTCTTAGTGTTATCGTGACAAAGAGGAAAAATCTGTAACTCATCGGATATATATCTACGCGTTCTTTTCTCTACGTATCTCTTTATTATCATTTTTTTTACTGTCTGTACGTGCTATATTGAAATTATTTTCAGAAATTATTACTCTTTATGTCTATGCTTTTAAATATCCTGCGGTAGTATTTCCTGAATGCCTCGAGCTATTATCCTATTTACGTAGTAATCGAGAATGTATAGATAGATCGAGGCCCGAATGGATATAAAATCTCGACGAATAAACGCGAGAAAATCGATTCTATTTAATTTATATATTATATTATATTAATTATGAAATTTCATAAGATACTTTTTTTATGTTAAATTATGATAAATTAATGTATTTAATACTAATTTATATAACTTCTCTGATAACCGGTAGAGTTATAGTTTCTCAACTAAAAGTTTAATTCACAACACCATGAATTAACTTCAATCGTATTAGAAACGTCGTCAGTTGCACAAATCTTATTACTACGTATATCTATACAATATGTCTCTACGGGGTGGGGCATGTAAATGGGACAATTTCAATATTTCTATTACTCATTATTAACATTTATAAACAATAATATTCGTAATAACGCTATCAAACGCTAAGTATGCAACAATATTTTTGATTATAGCGATACTTTCACTATTTTCAATTTATTATTTTCAATTTATTTCTATTTATACCTCTTTAATTTTATTAAATTATGACGAGTTTAATAAACCATAATAATATTATGAATTAAATGTATCAATCGAGAAGATTATAAATTTCGTAAATTTTTCATCCTCAAAAATCGAAAAATTTTAGTTTCCGATAGTACTGCCTAATATGAAAATTATCGAAATTTGATCGTTTCTCTGTTTGAAAATTTCGTTTGTATCATTAGTAATGTTTAATTAATAAATTATGTAAACGCGACAAGATAACAATATAATATCAATAACTAAGCGCTCGATGTAAGCTAGCGTAAAAGATATAGAGTGAGAAGCTGGGAATAAGAATGCAACAACCTCTTTGTAATACGCTATCGGCCAAAAGCACAAATAAATTATTATTATTATTACCATTATTATCATTCATTTATATGGCAAATGTAACGTGATCGAATAAAAGAAAGGTAAAAATAAAAAAAGGAGAACATTGTTCCAAAGAATGTAATTTTACGCCTAATGATTTTATCGTGATTAGTATTCGGAAGTGAACTTTGCTTTTAATATTGGCTTTAAAATAGGGTGGCAGTCTGGGTTCGGAGGAATCTTACGACGACATGCGACAACTTGTCGGGGTAAGAAATACAGCTAATTAACTAGATTTTATATCCGATCGATCGTAGTTTATGTCAGAGTTAAATAAACGTATGCATGAATTTTGCATGAAATATTTTATCCTCTCGATAACTTTCGTTTTGTTACAATCAATATCTAGGATTGGTATTTTGTAATTGTATGAAATTAAATATATGATACGAAGAATGGAAAATAATGAATTTCGTCGATTACGATGATCATTAATTCAAATTGGAACGTTGAAAATCGAACAGTGGATTTCAATCATTCTGAATGAGATCGGACTACAATATGATATTTCTATATATATGTATAATATAAATTCCTATCGAGCGAATATTCCATCGGTCGAGCATCATGCTAACAGAATATTTTATTATTAAAATGTCTATTCGCATAATGTTTTCAACGCAAAGATATTCTATGCAAATTTGATTTTGGTTATTATTAATATATAATTTTTATAACAACACACGTACATACGAATATTAGATAGTTGAAAGCTTGGACGCGGTAAATCAAAGGATTTACAATTTATGAGATCTTTCGACGAACGATTCGATCTTTTTCTGTTGCCTCAAATAACAAGAATTTTATTAAATTAAATCAGTATTTATAGATTTCTGTGTTTGATTAATACGAATACTTCGACAAGAAACTTTTTCACTTATTCTCTTTTATCGCTGTATGCTCTTTGATATAACTAATTCTTGTCAAATCATATTCTACTCTTACTATTTTTCTTCTTCTAATTTATCTTATTTCTTGTCGATATAAATGAGATATAATTTTATAGGAAAAGAACGAAGAATCTGGAAAATTCAGTAGTCTACCTCTGGCCAGTTTTAATTTCATCAATTCCATCATTGGCAGTGGTGTTATTGGTAATTCGAATATATGATATAGTTAAACAAAAATCCTTCAACACCGAATTATATTTAATATATTTTTTAAAAATTTTTAATATATTTTCATACATCTATCTATCTATCTATCTATCTATCTATCTATCTATCTATCTATCTATCTGTCTATATATACAGGGTGGTTGGTAACTGGTGGTACAAGCGGAAAGAGGGTGATTCTACGCGACAAAAGAAGTCGAAAATATAGAATAAAAATTTTTCGTTTGAGGCTTTGTTTTCGAGAAAGTCGACTTTGAATTTTCGCTCGGTGCGCGTGCACTTTATCACGTCTCGTTATAACGGATCTCACTGTAGATCGTTGTCTCGATGGAAAAATAAAAAAAAAAATTTTTATTCTATATTTTCGACTTCTTTTTTCGCGTAGAATCCACCCTCTTTCCGCTTGTACCACCAGTTACCAACCACCCTGTATATATCCGATTAAGAAAAATTCATCATTGTAAATGAATGTAATACAATTATATGAAATATATTCGTTTTATATACACATGTCAATTTGTGTAGAATAAAAAGCGGTTGTGTGTAAAATTCCAAGTATGTATCTTAATATCTAGTCAACACTTCTAATTGGTGATTCCTTTTTGCGGAATTTTAATGGTCTCCTCGTCTTTATTGAGCATCTCGCGTTATTCAGCTATTCCCATATATAACTTTAGTTTCAACTTATCTTCGTTTGTAAATTAAAATTGAGATATATTTTATGCAAAAAGGCAAATACACATATAGTATACGTTTATACGTACATAGGAGATTATAGGTTTGCATCCGAAGCCTTTGGTTTGCATCAGGAACCTTGGCCTTCTTTAAATTTTGGGATTCGTATCAGTTTTATCTTTTTCAGGGAGAAGCTGTTGGCTCGATGCCTACTCCCTTTGGATCATCTCGTATCGGACGAATGATTCATCAGGGATCTCCTATTTATGTAACCATCGTGTTCGTTCGGTCGTGTACCATCGGTTATGGGAACGAAAACGATTTTCAACAGTGATCTTATTTATTAATTAATAATAATCACAGTGAATCGACGAGTTGCAAGTTGGAAATTACGAACGTTTCGTAAATCTTTGCAAATAACACCGATAGCTATGAAGATATATTTCACAATCTGTTATGTATTTATATTGCAGCATCGTAACGATAAAAATCTATAAAATAATACTCATTTTATTTTTTAAGAGACAAAGTAAAGATTGTTTCGGTGTTTAAGGAGTAACTATTATTTCGAATCGCACGAAGAAACGAAAGAAGGAGGAAACATTGATTAATACAATTTTCAGGTATACCCTACGCTCTTCATCAGGCTGGATTTGGCCTCGGGATAGTATTATTAATACTAGTAGCAGGCCTCACTGATTACTCTTTAATTTTAATGATTAGGAGTGGAAACATTTGCGGTGAAATGAGTTACCAGGGTTTAATGAGAGCCAGTTTCGGTCGTACAGGATTCTATATTCTTACGACTCTGCAGTTCATTTATCCATTCATAGGTATATGCATCTTTTATAATCGCAGGGTAGTAGTCGTAATAACGATTAATCCTACTATTCTCCTCGCTTCTTCTTCAATATCATATCTTCTTTTCAAATTCTGTGGTACATTTTGAAATACATTGACGAAAGATAGTAAAGTGTTTATATATCGTATACTAAAATGAAACATTCAAATGTTATCTTACGTTTCGATCCCGCCGCGGTTTTCAAATTTTATGATTTAATCTCGCTTTAGTTTCAACCCTGAAAGACGACTTTTAATGCTTCGATAAAAACTTTAGCATAAAGTTGTAGCGTGAAGTCACGCGTATCAACAACGATCCTTTCATATTTTTCACAAATTAAAGAAATTTTGTAACCGTATAGAGAAAGTGTAATTTAGTCGAAAATGATTTTCATATCCAGTCATACCGTAGATTCCTGGAGGATAGCAGGGTTTTAATCGTTTATTACGAGAATTAGAATCGCGATTGCGAGTCTTTTCTATTAAAGTTAAATCATCGACCTATTTTATTACCTAGAATTATCTGAAACCCATTATGTTACCTATTATGTTCCACAATTATATGTAGATAACAAAGTTTCAAGTATAGAAAAAGAAAAAAGAAAGAATAAGAAAAACAAATATGTTTGAGGTGAAAAAAAAGAAAAAAGAAAAAAAAAAAGAAAAAGAAAAAGAAAGGAGTTTGGTGAACTTTCTGAAGCAGGTGTCTGAATCAAAGCAACGGTATCGGAAAATACTCGCTTTCGCGCACCATTGAAGCTCGTTTGGAGAACTTTGGAGTGCAGCGGCTCTTGTATATAAGAGGCCACCATTCGTACAGTAACTTATTCGTCTTTTCCTTTTCAGCGATGGTCTCTTATAACGTTGTTGTCGGCGACACGGTGACGAAAGTGCTAATAAGGTTAACAGGGATGAGCGAGACAAGCATTTTCGCTCATCGTCAAGTGGTCGTCTTGTTCGCGACCGTTTGCATCACTATACCGCTGTGTCTTTATAGAAATGTTGCTCGTTTGGCCAAGATCTCGTTTCTTTCGTTGGTCTGCGTTGGTTTCATTCTATTGGCCATTTTAATTCGGATGGGTACGATGTCAGCAATTGTGTGAGTGATCTTTCAAATTTCCTTCCTCTTCTTTCAAAATTCTCTTTCAAAATTTTCCTTAACATACACTTCCTTTTTCCAAAAATTAATCGTTTATAGCTGCACGATCGCGTAAAACCTTTCAATTCTTTTTACGTTAACGCTGCAAGAAACAAAGTATGCCATTTTTCACATGGTATTTGTATTACACGTACATTACGTTGGTTTGCCGTGCAATATTATCACCTGGTCTTTTTCTATCTCCTTCTTCTCTTCCTTTTCTATTGATGATAAATGACGATAAATGACGACAATCCCTAGGCAATTAAACGTGGAATCGATTCGATTTTCAGGCCAAGCCAAGAGGATAGTTGGCGATTCGCGAATTTCCCCGGCATTATTCCATCCGTTGGAATTATGGCATTCGCCTTTATGTGCCACCATAATACATTCCTTATCTACGAGTCTATAGAAAGGGCTACTCAACAAAAGTGGGACATCGTCACCCATTGGTCGCTCTTCACTTCCTTCGTGATTGCAACAGCTTTTGGAATCATCGGATATGCCACGTTTACCGCGTATGTTCAGGGTGATCTTATGGAAAATTATTGCTGGGACGATGATCTCATGAACTTTGCCAGAATCATGTTCAGCGGGACTATTCTACTTACTTTTCCCATTGAATGCTTCGTCACAAGGGAGGTGAGTTACCTTAATTTTGGCAATATCTTTTCTTAAGTTCTAGGCCAGTATTAAAATTCTTTGAGAATTACTCCTGTTATATATACATTTTTTCCTTCGATATTACAAAATATTTTAAGGCTCTTCGTGCTTTTTCTAAATGCTGAAAATTAATATTTCGCGATTAGACAACTACATTAAATTATTCATATTGTATACTTTATCAATAAAACATTGAATATCATCTTAAAGACTCCTCGTTGTAAAAACCTGTCGTAAACATTAATATCTAACAACGAAATAACTGTACTTCCTTTGGATTTGAATTACTACAAAAATTACTATCAAAATTTACTTAAAAAAATATTATTTAACGGCAAAACCAACTCTATTTTCTTTGTATTCGAGTGTTAAGAGACTTTTAGAGATTTACCTCCAGCATCGAATGAGTTTTATTAATTAGAACAATTGTATTTCGTTCCCTTTAAATTCACAACGAGGTACGAGGAGACGATAGACGCGAAAATTATCGTAAATGAAAATGGCACGGGTGTAAGAAAGATTACGACGTCGTAACATTGGAATATCGTGAATAATGGAAAGTGAATCGTGGAAAAGGAGGTGGAGAAACCTGAATAAAGGAACTAGGTAAATCGAATTGTACGTCAAGAATATAATAGTCAGAGCAAAATATACATCTGCAATGTTTGCTAACAACTAATCATAAAATTTATCGCGATATTATCGTTAATGTTTAACCTAACATCAAAGGATAAAAATTGATTCATAATTGACTATCGAATATCGAAAATTGACTATTCATATTTGAAAATTAAAAATTGCAGTGCTTCGAAATTGAAAAAATTTATTCGATACAAGCTTTTAAATGAAATATTATTGAGTTTTTCTAATAGCTAAAGTGTTCTACCACCGAATATCTACTTATTTAACTATTAATAATAATAACTCTCTCAGTAATAAAAAACATCAGTGGTAACCCTAAAATTGATAATTTAATGATATCTGTGATCAGAGATGTTAACGAACTGAATTAATTTTCCTTCGTCATCAAGCATTAATAACAAATAAGAAAATTGTATCGAGGTTCATAAAATATTCACAATTCGGTTTATTGCTCCTTTCATCGATCTCTAGTTTTCGCTGCATAATTGTAAAGCTTTCTCGAAACATTTTCGCATAAATTATTTCTAATTAACCGATATATTTCAATAAATCCTGCTCTTCTTAAAATCTCACTTAAATGTCAATTAAAGCCAGAAAATTATTTGTTGCCCAATGTTAATTATCGCATGAACATGTACAGTTAATTTTGCATTACTCGCGCTGTTTTTCTATAAAATCTCTCTCTCTGATTTTCTATAAAAATTAGGATTAGACGAGGAGAGTAAAGAGAAGGAAAAGGATTTAGAGAAATTTTCCATAAATGCATGAATATCTGCGATTATCTAACGATAACACATGGGATCTATTGCCCGTTAAAACGATTATTTAATAAATTTATACAAAAAATTGTATACAAGATTAAAAGTTCGACGTAAGGTCGAAAAATTTGTGAAAATTTGTTCCAGGTAATACTGACAGCGATTAAAGGGACCGATGAGCTCGAAGATCATACTGCATACGTCCCTAACTCCGACCGGAAATACTTGATAATTACTTTGTCGATAGTGGTTGTCGCATACCTGATATCGATGTCAACAGATTGTCTGGGTGTGGTTCTCGAATTGAATGGAATCCTCGCTGCTGTACCTCTAGCTTACGTTCTACCTGGCCTGTGCTACCTCAAACTCGAAGATGGACCAATTTTTTCCTCCAAAAAGCTTCCGGCGCTTGGTTTGATGTCCGCTGGCGTGTTTGCCGCGGTCTCTGGTTTGCTGTTGCTGATCCTGAACAACGATACTTCCAGTTCCTGCGTGCATGGACAGGTAATGCCGTATTGTATCGAGGGTATGAATAGCACGAGTTTCGATTCAAGCATGAAAAGTACCATTAGTCCGATATAATCGAGCACGTTCGAATTGGCCGAGGAATTTTCAAAAGCTTTTATTCAAAGCCGATGATAGCTTTGCGATGCTCGACGTTACGGTTTCAATTTCAAGTCAAAGGAATTTCAATTTTCTCTGTCTTTCTTTCTGGTTTCTTTTTGGTTTTTGTTTTTGGTAATCGAATGCCACAAGTATGAAGGAGCATGATAAGTCACGTTTTGTGTTTCTTATGGAAGAGCGATTTTTAAATTCAATATGTTGTCTAGCTGTTCTTTCGTTTGATCCTGGAAATGAGTACGTGTCTTTCTTACTCTTTTATTTGTTAAAAAAATTTATCAAAAGAGAAGACATATATATTAATAACATTAGTATTAATCAAGTTAAACTAATTTCTCATATAATAATTTCACCTATTTTCAAAAAGCTTGCATATTTGTATCCATCCATTCATCCATTATTCTCTTCTCCGACCATTTCATATTAAAATACTCTTTTTTTTAGTCACCAAATGACATAAAAGTCGGAAAATCATCAAAAATAGATTATCTCAATATATTCTTTCCATGTGATCTTCGGTCTTCGATCGATATAGGATAAGGTATAAAATTAGACTGCGGAGATTTATGCAATGTCATGTTTTTTTTATGAGCAATTATGAAGAAAAAAAGAGATTTATTTTACTCACTAAATATGATAATGAATACTGTACCTTGGGTATCACATGTATACCTATTTTTCAATATCGTGACCATCCTGGGCTTTCTTGCCTACCAACTTTAAATTTCCCACGAACACATAAAAGTTCGCAGTCTACTTATAGTAAATCATGCTTTAACATTGGTGGAGCATCATTACATTATTGCCAGTAACATTATTATTGTTATCGGAACGAAGGGGAGTAGGATTTTGTTTGATTAAATCGAGAAACGAAAATCAAAAGCTTTCTCTTCCACGGTTGAAATCTACGTGCTTACATATGCTGTAGATATTATAATAATGTAACTACTGAGAAATCTCGGGGAGGGGGGAGGGGGGAGGGGGAATATATCATGCTAAATAAGCGAAAACACGTTGAAAGTTCAAATATGTTATAATACACGATGTACCATGAGTAGATTGAAGAGACAACTATTTGTTAATATATATCGGCATTATTTATTCTGTGGAATGCGTGAATTTAAATATTTTTCAAATCGGAAAACTATAGACAATATCGAGAAAATCGTATGACCTTGCGTTGCGCACATTTCTTTCGCTGTTGCAAAATCATTAATTGTGACGAGATTAATAGAAATCATGCCTAGCTCTTCCCTTAATTAATTTTAATATTTTATAATACGAGCCGGGTCAACTGAAACATCTTATGATTAACGATGATTTAAATCTTTTAATTCCATAGAATCATACCTGTTATGTTCTTTTTTTACGGCCTAAAATATTTTTCATCAATATTTAGTTCATGGTATTTTTAATATTTAACATTTAATATTTAATTGTTCGATTTAGCGGTACTAGGTGAAAAACATCGTAATTTTTCTCTTATTTTTTAATCGATAAAAATGTATCTTGTTCTTATAATTATTAAATTATCGATTTGCAAAATGTTTGATAGCTGGAATTTACGTGGTACCTGGGTGAACATACATATTGATATAGACTACGTACGATTGGTCCGACGAATACATAAGTAGCTTTATAAATGGCAGTGTTGCAGTTGATTACAAATGTAGGGATTGAATGGTGGGTGAGAAATTATTTACCCGAGTCGTAATCATTTCATTCCAAACAGGCAACGTATAATTATACCGAAGCCAAAGAGGCTGTTGGACGAATTAATTGCAAATGCTATATTTAATTACTTGCAGATGAAGCACATTATTTAGCCGACGTAGCAGTGTAAGGTGTTCCACGAAACGATAGATTTTCTATTTAAATTTAAAAAGCATATAGTATTTATTGATAAATATAGCTGCCAATAAATTACTATTCATATAGAGTCATGGAACTACTTTCGATTGAATAATTTCATCAAACGATAAGAAATATTTATAGAGAGACTTATTTTGATGAAACGAAAAATTAAAAAGACAAAGACGGTAGGTAGGGAGTTAAAGAAACGGGGAAAAAGTATGGCGATGGATTCGAGCATGATGGAAAGCATCGAATAGGAAATTCAAGAGAAAATTCTATTCTTTCTTTTTGATGATGAGTTGATATATGAATAATCGAACTGAATGCATAATATCGAGAAAAAATATTATTTCCATCGAATATCAACTCTCGATGCAACTAGATATATTGTTTGTCGATCAGAACGATACTCATTATAATTAAATAAATAATATTAATAAGCTGTTGCGACACTATTTTTCGAATCTTTATCATAGGGGCATATTACGAAACAAAGGGTAGCATACCAAGATTTTGTATTAAAGAAAGAAAGAGGAACAATATGATACGATTGTTTTTTCATTCGATATTGCATCGAAAGTATCGAAAGTATTTTGTAACGTGAGAAAGGATTTACTTAATTGCATTCTACATCATTCTACACTTTTTTATTTTCTTCTACACAGTTTGTCAACTATTCTGCAATTTTTTTTGCACAGTTGATATATTTCTAAACATAGTAAACGCGTCTATAGCGTATAGTACGTATAGTCCACGCGTATAGTAACGCGTTTTCTTTCTTTTTCTATCTCTTCTCTTTTTTTTCTTCTTTTTAATACGAAATCGAACGATATTTGTTTTCTGAAAGAATTTAGTTTTAACATAGGTGAAATATACAAGATATTTCGTAGGATCGGTGCAATTAAAAAGGTAGATATTTGAAAATCTGAAACAAGATAACTTACTGGAGTTTTCAACAACACGCAATTATCTTTACCTTCCTGTTTTCAATATAATTATTCGATAAACATTCAATTTTTATTTTTGCAAGCCAATTAAAATAGTATAATCTTTACGATACAAAGTGTGTGCTTGTGTGTGTGTGTGTGTGTGTGTGTGTGTGTGTGCGCGCGCGCGCGCGCGTGTGTATGTGTGTGTATGCTATGAAAAATAAAGTCAATTTGTGTAATAAAACTTGCAAACAGTTATCTTGTTTTAGACGTATTGTAGAAATGTTTGATTTTTTAATTGCATTAAATCCTAAGAAGTGCAACGTATTAGGCCTAATAGGTATTAACTAATGTACATGAAAAAGTATAATTCGCATAGAGGGGGGATATAAAACAATCAGAGACCACGATAACGAAAGTATTTATCGAAAACCGATAAAGAATCTAATTATTTAAATTACGCTCCGGTTGAAATCTTTATGCTTATTATAAAGAGTTCGCGCAAAATCTACCGGGTGTCCGTAAAATTTGTATTTTGTATATCTGTATACCCTGTATATGTGTGTGTATCTATGTGTACTTATCTCTCTGTCCAACTATACAGAATATATACCATATATGTAACAAAGTATTATTACGGTGCAAACGAAAGTATTGTATCTTAGAATATTCCTGTATTTTCTTCAAATAATGTTATTAAAATTTATTATATCATTTTTAATTGTAATCTCCATATATTATATATTTGGTTGCCCGAATAGTTTCTTTCGTTTTATAAGGAAATAATAGACGCACAATGTCTTTTGTTTTATATTAGTTTATTGAATTATGCACCAACATAATAATAGAAATAGAATGAAATAGATCATACCTAATTCAATGAAATAATATAAAACAGAAATTATTGTTCATCTATTATCACCTTATTATTCAACGAATGAAACTTTTCAGACAACCTAATATATTATAAATACGACATGCGATTTCCATTTTCATAGAATATAATATGAAAAATAAATCAATTGTTTCTTTTTATAGTTAAGGAATCTCAAAGGATGTAATACTTTCATCTATGCTAATACATTAGATCGTGTATTTAAAAAATGAGCTCATATTACGACGATTTTTTCGATCGTAATTCTACACGAATTTTTTACATTATTCCGATGGATAGACTCGTTCTTAAGGTAAGGTCCTCAACTTTTATTAATACTTCGTATAGATATAGCAATGTATCAGCGAAAGTGTGTAAAACTTTAGGAAATCGTGTATATAGTAAAAAGCCAAAGTTTCAAGAACTATAAAGTTCGTGTAACAATTAGAAATTCTTGAAACTTAAGAAACTTCTGGAAAGTTTTTTAATAGGTAAAATTCCCCCAAAATAGTTGCTATATATATCTGCCGAAAATTATACAAAAAGTTTGAAATATGCTAAAATTCTTAAAATTATCTTTCATCTGGAAAACATCTTTTAATCAATTTAATCAATTTTTTTATTTCTTAGAAAAATCACGAGGTATTCTAATTACATTAAAGTAAACATTTTGCCACTTTCTCGAGTCTTCTCATTTCTTCTTATGCTTTTACCTACATTTCGTAAAAGTTGGATTTCTTTAGTTTCCAAATAGTTTTTCTAAATTAAAAGGACCCATTAAAAGATTTTGGCAAAATAGAATATATAAGAAAGTAGAAGCATTGTAATTAAAAATATAATACGTACTACTACTAACTCGCTAACAAAAGAGAAGCTATACAATGCACAACAAGTTAAATTATATTCTACGAACACCCGGTATTTTTTTATGTAATCAAAAGAGTATATAAGATTAAAAATTGAACATGAGTCATGTGAAACAACAACAACAAGCAGCAGCAACAACAACAAACAAAAACAGTCATTATTGACAATCGCGCATTACAGACCAAGAACTACAAACAAGAAAGACATGATAATTTGAAACAATAAAAATAATAATTTGAAACAAGCAAGAAATGATAATTTGAATTCGTCAGATGGATTCCGTAGAGAATGTGTAAAAAAAGAGAAACCGTAGAGAGAGAATTAAGATACTCGAGAAGATACAACAGGTTCCTAATTCTCTTCTTAAATCGCAGTCTTTCGTTTACAATCGTGATCATACTTTTCTATGATTGCTTCGCACTATTTGCATAAAAAGAAACAAATAAATTTTTACACGCATCATCTATTTTTCAATCATTTATTTCTACGATTATACTGTACAAAATTAAATCTAACTAATGTTCAAACAGAGCTACCTATCGAGGAAAGAAACTCAAGTCTATTTTAAACGAAATATTTTCCAATCGGTTTAAATATTTTAATCGATTAATACACAATTACTCTATTACGATTTATAAGTTTTGCACATGTTTGTTTTTTAACACTATCGCCATTTCTTCCGAAAGAAATTCCTTTTTCTAATGTTTGAATATTTTTTAATCGCGTAAAGAATGCACAAAACTGGAAAAAGATTGCACTGAATATATTGTATATAGCCAATATTGTTTCTTCTGATATGAGAATATAACGCAATAATCTATTGTGATCTAACCCGTTAGATATAGAATCTTTCTTGGAATATATATTTTTTCCTTGGAGAAACTGTTGCGACGACCTTTCAAAAAACAGATGCTTTATTTTTAAAAACAACAAAGAGAGATTTATTATTGTTCACACAACTATATGGACATATAGAGATATGTATGTATGTGTATATTGCAATCTAACGGGTTATGAACGATGTTAATAACATACCTAAGATTGTTCTATCATTCGTACGAACTGTTTATCGTTGAGCAAATGGAAACTTCCATTTCGTCGAAACCAGGACGAGTGATTACTCAGCGACAGACATGATGTTGAAAAATTGACTTGAAACAATTGGTTAGTAATAACAAGTTTTCAAGCACTATCTGCTTCAAAATGAAACCGTATTTGTATACAATTAAAAGCATATATATGATATTATATAGAAATGTAGGTAGTTGATTGATTGAATTTGTTTTCAAAAATTATTTAATAAAAACGAAAGGAAATGACGTATTGAATGAAAATACAGCGGGAAGTTTTACTAGTAACGTTACCGTAATCTGGAAACTTGCCTTTCTTAATGCGTTTAATTCAATATAATTTACGTATATAAAGAAATATTATTTTAATATTAGAAGATATCTCTTTCTAATTCGACTGATATTTTAGTATTAAATTCAAACGAAATACAAATGAGATTAAAATGAGATGCGTGCGCAACTGGTTTTAATATCTGAATATAATTTCTTGATAAACATGTTTTCTTTTCTATTGTTTGTCGTATATTATGAAATACACACACGCACGCGCGCACACACATATACACACGTTTTATAATTCTATAAGAATAATTTTATGGAATTAACTAATTTTTGGAATAAAAATATACATTAGTTTCAACCTCGATTTTCAAGGGAATATAATATTGAAAAGTATAGAGAGACAAAAAGAAAATCCATCAGATGTGTAATTTGAGTTTTGCTCCAGTGAAAGGTGCGTTGTAAAATTGTTGCCAGAGAATCTATGAATAAATGCAAGTGTATTTACTCTGTGATACGTGTACAGATAGTCCTATTTGTATGTTTCGTTGAAACAAGTCTATACTTAAAATGCTCTATTGTAAAGTTGATTGAATTTCAGATGAATAAATTCGAACAATAAAAGAACGAAAAGCGTTTAAAATCAGAATTAAATATTTTCCTATCCTTTTCCTACCTTTCCCCTTCCTTCCTTTTTCTCTGCACTCTCTTTCTTTATTCTGTTATTTCACTTGTAGAAAATCTTAATCTCGAGAACAGACATATTTGCATACACATGTTAATACATCATACTGCGCATGTGCGTGCGTATCATGGCGACATCTAAACTGACATTTAAAATACATATAATTTAAGTACATGTGTATTCTTTATGTATTTCTAATAGATGCGCATATAAATGAGTATTAAATAGTACGTAATTATTTTTATAACGTATACAAACAAATATGTTTGCTGTATGTTCAATGAATAACATAAAAAGTAAAATATACTTTTGATGTTGCTTTGAGGACAAAGTAACTTATTAATTCTTTATACAGGATATAAATAGAGGTTAAGAATAGAAAATAGAATTATAATCTCTTGAAATGATTTTAATTCCCATATAATCGACCACATAATCTTTTCTGTGAAACGATGTTTTTTATTTAAAACTTCCAAGCGTGTTATAAACTATTTATAGTATCATATGTACTGTACGTGCTTAAATCATTATATTTCTCTATGAATTGTATTTCTTGTCATATCTTTTATGCAGATATCCATTTTGTGATATCTTCTTCACACTTATAATTATCAAATAGTTATTCAAATTTCATCTGATGTTTTGTTATTAATTTTGAACATTTCTTAGCTACAAGTGCATCGAACAAGAGAAGTGTTCAAAAACATTGTCGGTTTCCTAAGAGGGGGAGATCGAGTCGTAGCTTGACTCCCAAATGCATTAAAATGGAAGTTTCGAAAAACGAGCAATTAGTTGATACATATGAGAAAATTTATGGAGATGAATGCCGAATCTGTTTGAAAAAAGCTGTTGAAATTTGTGAACTTTTTAAAAATGGGGACGCTATTCCTCGAAAACTTATGGCCGTTGCTTCTGTACAGGTTAGTTTGTATCACCTTTTGCGATAATAACATATTAAAAACTAATTCCTTGAAATTTTATTCCCTCCTTCTGTACATATGCTTTTGATATTAATATTTAGTATGTCTTTCATGCCTCTCGAAGAAACTTTTTCAATCTATATGTGACCTATATTAACAACAACTAATTGAAGTCAACAACATTTAGAAAGAAATTTGAGATTTTGAAAAATATAAAGCAATTAGAGAACTTTACTATGTTTTCAATAAATTTGTCATCATCTTGAACTTGTATCTCTTCAATTGTTTTGTTATTATCCTATTATTTATATATCTATATAAAGAAGTTTTCTATCCAACTGCAATAACGCTTATTACTTTTGTAAACTTAAATATCATCGATTACAATTTTAATGTAATATTAATGTACTAATGATTTTAGAAATCGTGTTATAATGAATTTAAATACATATGCTGCATACAATGTAGTAACATTTTTTTTATAGTTCTTCTGTAAATTATACGTTTGTATAGATTTTATTTATGAACATTAATGAAATACATGTATGTCGTTTTAGATTGCAGAAGGAGATGGTTTACCACCAGTGATTTGCTTGCCTTGTAACCAGCGTTTAGATGCATCTTATGATTTTAAATGTCAAATACAAAATTCAGATGAGAAGCTTCGTCAAATTCTAAAGCTGAAATCCTCCTCTAACGATTCTGTTACCAACGCCAGCACCATAGTTACAGCAATAATCGCTGATGTGATATCTAGCGTAATATCTTCTGAGAAAGGAAATACAGAAAAACAAGAAGTTTGTTCTACAAATTTCTGCAATGATAATTTTTGCTTTACGAAAGATGAAACAGCTTTTTGTCTCAATTCAGGGAAGAACTTGTTTTGTTACGAAAAAGAATCGTCACACAGTCGATTAAACGATACAGAGCAAAGAAAGAGCCTAGAAAATGTAAATGTTTATAAAAGTTTATTAGAGGATGATTCGGCAAGACAAATCGATTCGATAAAACAAGAGTTTGTTTTATTAGACGATCATATGGTACAAACTAAAGATGTTCCATTAAAGGGAGAAGCGAGTATCGAAGAAAGTCAACAGATGTCAGAAGAGACATCAAAAACAGATAGTATTCAAGATGATGATGATGATGATGATGAAAAACCATTAATTTCACGCACAACTAGATTACGCTGTACACAATGTATCAAATCTTTTCGTACAAAAGTGGCCTTGCAGAGACACGCCATTGTACATAAACGTAAAACCAAATTACGTTATGTTTGTTATGTTTGCGATAAACAATATTCTACGCTTGCAAAAGTGAAAAATCATGTTGCAATTTGCCACGAAGCTCGCGATAGGAAAGAAAATATTCAACATAAGAGAATTAGTTATGAGCAAAATAAAGCAATCGCGAGTGTACAAGATAAAAGGATTAATAGTAATGTCCAAGTAAGTATTTCAATTGGATTTTAGATAGACTTTGCCCAAGATTTTTGGCCAAGGAAGATCATTGCAGCTATTATATTTTACCATAAACTAGTTTAAAGTCGTCGTATTGTCATATTTCAGGATAAAAGAATAAAAATTCAAAAAAATGATGACTCTCCTAAGGAACAACGAAAAAGCTTAAAATTTACTTGCAAAGTGTGTTCAAAACAATTTACTTATCAAAAATCTTTTATCACACACGCTAAAAGTCATCCAGAGTATAAAATGGAAGAATTGGACGATTCGTCTCAATGTTGGGTAAAAGAAAGATGTACAGAAACCGTGGTGGAAGAAGAAGAAAATGAAGAAGAGGAAGACGAAGAAGATGAGGAAGATGAAAACCTTCCTGCTGAAAGTTTACAGTGCACTCAGTGTGGGAAGTTATTTGCAACAAAAAGAAATCTTAAAAGGCATGTCTCCACACATAGCGGATTAAAATATACGTGTGAAACATGTGGTAAAGGATTCTCAAGAGTGGATAAATTAAAAGATCATGAACAATCAAAGCACAAGGCTGAATTATTCGACAATTCTGATTTGGATGATAAAGAGGACACAGACAATGTAGTTAATAAAGGTGACTGTTTAGAAGGAAGAAAGAAAGTAAGTAAGTTATTAAACTCGAAACTTGAAACTTTTCTCTATTTTTAAACTAAAGTAATTTGTTCAATAATATTGGAATATTGTTTTAGGATCGTCACAATAGACCTCACAAATGTGCAATCTGCCCTAAATCGTTCGCGCAAGCGCAATCGCTAGCGAATCACATAGAACGTCATAAGCGGGTAAAAGAAACTCAAAAAAGATTTCTTTGCGAAGTCTGTAGCAAGTGCTTTGCACAGAGTGGTTCTCTGGTTGCGCACATGCGTACACATACAGGAGTTAAGCCATATGTTTGTAACGTGTGCAGTAGAGCATTTACAAAGAGCACTTATCTACAATTGCATCTACGTACTCATAGCGGTGAAAAACCTTATATTTGCCAGTATTGTAGCAGGGCGTTTGCACGTGCTAACACATTAGCACGGCACATAACAATGCATACAGGGGAAGCAAAATATAAATGTCAGATTTGTACAAAATCATTTAGAAGACTGACTTCGTTGAATGAACACACTTATACGCACACTGGGCAGAGACCATACGCTTGCAAAATTTGTACAAAGAGATATAACAATGCAGGGTCACTTTACGCGCATAGAAAGAAGTGCAAGGCACAGCAGTTATCTAGCCCTGGATTCGCGGTTTCCGTGGAAACCTGTACTGTATCAGAACAACAAGAAGTAGACGTTCCACAAGTTTTGATCTATTCCCACAGGAAATTAGTAGAGGACGCAACTGTTGGGCAAGTCACGCCCACACCACAGTACATGCTCGCAAATGTACACAATCAGAAGAATTTGGGATCAAATATTATACAACCGTTTCCAGTGGATGATTCAAATGTTTATACAATTAATACGAAGCAATTTAAGAATCCCTATTATACAATTTACCCAAACATGTAAAATAATAACGCGCGCGTGTGTGTGTGTGTGGGAGATTGATTAAAGAATGCCTTTTTTAGAGCTACTCCTCTGGTCTTTTTCTTTGCCATGTTTTTCCTTTTTTGAACAGTTACTGAATAAAAATGCGAAAATAAGGTGAGAGAGACCTCTAAGGTGGTAAATACATACTATAGAGTAAGTAAATAAATAAATACACGGTAAAAATACATGTAAAAATTGAAGCTTTTAAAAGATCATTTAAGCCTAATATTCTTAATTGTGAAAATTATAAAACGATATTTGGTAGTTCGGAAGTTTTAAGAATTTATATATGTCGGGTTTACATTGGAATTAGGATTAGGGGCGTGAAACGAATCGTCGTTTGGTTTACGCATTGTCGATAAGCAATAGAGAAGACATTGACTAGTGCAGATACGATTATTATAGAATTGGACAAGCATCCGTGGCAATTAGACATCCGAGAAACTGATGATAATGATCCTAGGTTCAATAACGAATCCGCGGTCGACGGGGTGATGGATGAACGTGCCCGCAAAATCTAAGTCGGACTCTTTGTTAAAACAGGGAATGTCCACCGAAGCGTACAGACGCTAAGTCGCTAATACGATCTCGCGAGAGAATGACTTTTCGTCGCCATGATGCTGCAGAGGAAAACTATGATGGGGTGTGCCTAAGGACACGAGATCATCGGATTCGTCGAGGATAGTCTTCGTTCAGAAAGTAAGGGAAATTAACGTTGCTGCTAATTGGTCAATCTCCATATCGGTGGTTAGAAAAGATGCTAGCCGCCCTCGAGGGAAAGTTGCTAGTGGGAGACGCCGTTCGTTGAAAGAAATAGATCTCCCCTATCTTCCCGTAGTTGGGACAAAGACTGTTTATCTGTTTGAAGGACTTTAGGTAACTAGATCTTAGTGTTTATAACGGCCCTCGGGCTAGCTGATCACGTACTGTGGAGACACATCGACATCTGGCAATCATCTCACTCGAAGAATAGGGACTGCGTGTGGCCACTGGACAGAGACCGTTGGAATGTTTATTGTCGCGTGTCGCCAGAGATATTTCTTTTAAGGAGAGCTATAGAATTACTTCATACCTTTGTTAGGCAAAGCGTTCATCCCGTGATCGCGGCTACGTTCGGCGACTGGCTATCGCCTCGAGCCCAAGCTCATTATCACAAATCTTGAACAAATACAATCGGATCGAAAGACGACAATTGTTTAATTACGCCTATGATAGAATCTAAATTACGGTGTTAAGGGATTTTCCCGGGGTTCCAAAGGGAAGGCTCCGATGTCCTTTCATCTCCGACATACTTATAGCAGTGTTTTCAGTAATAAACATAGTAATAGGGGATGCATTAATAAAGGGCGCTGAAAAAGAAACAACGCAGAAGGGCTACTAAAATCCGATCGTCTTTTACTCTGTATAAACCCGATCAACAAACCGTGAGTGGAACGAAATGTTCTTGTTTCGCAAGCTAATTCACTACTAATATTTATGAAACAAAAAAATTCTCACAATCAAACGCGAACTGTGCTTCGTTATATCTGCAATATTAATTAATTTATCATTTACAAAAAAAAAGAAAAAAAAAAAAATAAAAAATGTCTGAAAATTCCCGAAATTTGATACTCAACGTTAATAAATATTAATCTACGCACTCGTATTTAAGCAATACAGTGTCCGACAAATACAGTCGGAAGGTTTGGGCATTTTGTGAACGCAACTCTACTTAAGAAAACGCGATCATTCATTATCGCAACGCTAACTCTTAAAGTGAATTTAACGAAAATTACTATTAACTATATGAAAAAGCTACTTTAAATATTCTGGTATTGCTAATTGCAATATTATACAATTAATTGAAAACTAACACTTTTATAATCTAATTTTAAATAATAGAAAACAGGATAAATTCTGATACGTATAGTTATATAAGAAATTCTAAGAATTTATAATAAAATTTGTAAAAGAGAATCGCGATATCGTAATTCGCAACTCTAAAGCAAACGCGATTATCATTTTATCGCAACTCTAATTCAAACCGTAATCATTTTCTCGCTACACTAATGAAAAGCCGCGATGTTATTTCGCACCTCTAATACAACCCGTCATTAATTTGTCGCAACACTAATAAGAAAAATCGCGATTTGCCCAATGGGACGATGGACCGATATATACCTCGGCCAAAAAAGCAAAGACTACTACTACTACTACTACTACTACTACTACTACTACTACTACTACTACAAATACTAAAATCGAGCATAGTGACAAAGTAGTAACAATAATGACTTCCCATGCTCTGGATGACCCAGAGGATGGGGAGCCATTAGTAGTTGTCCTTTTGAGTGGCAGTTTGCCGGGCCTCTTCGGCTTATAGCCTCTTCTTTCTTCGGGCGCAATGCCCGCTGAAACTTAAATCTAAGCTCGAGACTTCTAAATCGCAAACAAAAGAAAAAAATACTTGAAAATAAAAATATAAACCGCGGAAATTGATTGAAGTGCACATGGACTGACCAACGATCACGGCAGTGATCGTTGCCCACTCGCATGTGCGTGCTCGAGCGATAAACGTTCGTTTCGAGCCCACTCGCGACCGCGACCGCGAAATTCGAAAAATCGATAGGCAAAACCAGAGACGAGAGCATGCTCTACCCGTGCCAGTTTCACCGTCGATTTTTCAAATTAGATTTCCAGAAACAGGTTGGTCACACGAAAACGCGCCTACCCGACCAGACGCTGTGCCAACCTGCCCGGCCCTACCTACTTATAATTAATAGTCATACCAGAAAGTATACTACCTATTCTACCTAGCGCTATATTTAAAAATGGCAAAACAGGCACACCAACACATTCGCTCCACGGTTCTCACACAAACGCTCGGGCGCAAAGGTCCTACACTAGAGAGGACGTCCCGGGACGCCTCCGACACCCGAGCTTAACACACAGCATGCACACTCTAAGGTACGTACCGTTTTCCTGAAATCGACTGACGAAGGCTAGTGACCATTGCGTAAAACGCGATAAAACTCGTCTGAGGAAATGATATCGTTAAAATAAATGTAAGTAAACTTGGAATTACAATTGTAATTTACGGCAATATTACATGCGTGGTTACACTTAATCGCGTGGATGATATTATCAGAAATTGCGATTGTATCGAAACGTAAATTGAATCGATATATGTCTCGACATTTTTAATATTTGAAGTTTTAACGAATGAGAGAAAGCGACGCAATTCCACGGCCTAACAACACACACGCATAATGTGGAAAATACGTCGTGCACGATACACTAACACATCGTCAGTCGCTGATCAATTATTACATTACTTAATTCTAGATCATCGTGCCCAATGTCTCTCTCCCATTCAAGTAGCACCTGGGCACGTGAATGAGATCCTGACAATGGGCACGGAAAGGGTTAAACCTGAAAATCCTGATCTAAAAAGATGATTAGTTTGTGTAATTTTTATTTAACGGACTAACGTTCTTTGATTTTATATTTTACTACTTCGTTTCTGATTAAATCAACTTTATTAATTTAATAGTAACTAAGTAACTCTACTTTATTAATTTAATAAATTAGAACAAAAGTTTAATATTGCAAAAAAGGTAGCGTTAATTGAAAAAGACTGAGACTCGATCAAATGGAACAATTGACTCTAAATATATTACTAAGAAAGAAATAATCTCAGGCGATCTCTTTATCAAAGCATATACTCGAAAGTGCAGAAGCAGTGTTCAAAATTATTGCTTCGATTAAAAAAATCTGCCTGTCGCGAAGTGTCTTCTTGCACGTAAAATTTCACACATTCTTGTACGGGAAAAATGAATTTTAACTTATATTTTAAATTCTAGCCAAAGGGAAATAAACGAACGTGACTTAATATTGTCACGATTAATTCATTGCTTAAGATCAAGTATATTTGTGTCAAACAGATATATTCGTGTAGATATTTGCCATTTGCAAATATTCATACGGAATATTAACATGCATACTTATAAATAACACGAATATATTCTCAAGTGTATATGTTTAAACTAATTATTCTAATCGCGCTGTGCAAGAAGACCTATCCTAAACTAATAAATTTAAAAAAAGAATGTTACTACTCACGGGTATAAAAAATACCCGCGGTCACTATGCTCGCAAAAAATTCTACGTAATACAACCAGTCACCTGTGCCGATTCGGACCTTTCATCCTACGACATGATTGGGTGACCGGAGGAACAGAAATGCATGCGACTCACCGCTCGAAGCGGAGAAACAGAGGACGTACCATGGATGCTGCGCCATCCGAGCGAATATCATCAGGGAGATTAACATTAGCAGCAACGCCAATTTCCCTCACCTTCTGAACCAAGGCTATCCTCGACGAATCCGATGATCTCGTGCCCTTAGACACACCCCATCATAATTTTCCTCTGCAGCATCATCGCGACGGAAAGTCATTCTCTCGTGAGGTCTTATTAGCGGGTTACTTAGTGTTCGATCACTCGCGGAGAGACGCGATCGCGAGGAAGCACGTCAACGGGAGTCGTAAATTCCCGTTACGATTAGATAATTGACGCCACGAAATGATCGATTCCCTATTTCGGTTAGGATAATAGAGGTGGTTTAATTGGGGTAGTTACACTGATTCAACAGGTATAACTTAATGTTTATTCCAACAACTTTGTAGAGAAATGATTACACTGATGCGTATGTACAAGTTAAGCAAGTAGTTGACTTGACCCTCCTAATGTCGTAGGAGAAGTCATTGACTTGACTCTCCTAATGTCGTGGGAGACGATGCTGTATCGGAGGAAAGCTAGTCGTGGTTGTGTCTAACGCAAGGGATCATCGGATTTGTTGATGACAATTTTGCTTCTGATTGGGTAAAAGAAGGTTGGTGGACTAGGAAGGGCCTTAGCCGCCCTCGATAGAAAGTTGCTGGTGGGAAGCATCATACGTGAGAAAAACTAACTTTCCCGTGTCAAACCGTAGTAGACAATACTCTTTAGAAGGCGATTTAGAAAAGGGATATTTGTTCGATCTGAAGGACCTTAGCTAGTAAATTACTGAGATTTATGATGGGTCCTTGAGACTATTGAGGGTACGCAGTGAGGACGAGCGGACATCTGGTTACCATCTTGCCCGCGGTGTGTGGCCTGGTCTAGGTAGAGTGTCGCCCGACGTAACACTTAGTGTCTGTACGCTCGGTGGATATTCCACGTTTTAACACAGAGTCCGACTTAGATTTTGTGAGCATATACATCTATCATCCCGTTAATCGCGGATTCGTTATCGAACCTAAGACCATTATCACTAGTGTCGCGAGTGCCTAATCGCCGCGGTTGATTGTCAAGTCTGTAGTATCCATACTCGTGTTAATAAACCGTACCTTTGTTATACCATAACGATGGCTAATTCCAATGAAGATTTATCAAACGCCCACAACCCTATTTCCGACGCTACCCCGACATATATAACGTAAAACATTATAACGTAGTACAATATAACGTAGTATAATATAAAGTAATATTACAAGACGTAATACGTTATAACGTTATACTATATAACGTAATACTATATTACTGACGTCTATTATGTGAAAGCTACCAACTGAATACGCGGCGCTTCGTTCCACAGTTAGTTTACTTTCTTGACCAGCGACTTCTTCAGAACTCCCTAATTGCGGCTCCTACTGACGACTGGTTACGGGCAACTACAGTGTTGATCCACTTGCCTCCCTTTCTCACCTTTCCATATCCCCACTCTGCCTGTCTTAATATCTGTCCGCGACCATAGTAACGTTCGCCTTCTGCACAATATTTGAAGGAATGGCAAAACGTAATATGATATAACGTAATACAATTTAACGTAATAGATTATAATGTAATATAATATAACGTAATACTATATGTCGTAATCGTAATGGTAGTCGCCAACCCCGTCCAAGAACTCCTCGAACGCTGTCCACCCGCTGCTGGGCGACACATACACGCCCACTACCACCATTCCTGCCCATTTGACCGCTACGTATCCGTTGTCGCGTTCCAGTGGATCCCCGTGGGCGGACGCCCCCGGCGCTGATGTCCAGGTGACAGCCGTCCGTATCTCCGGCCCAGTCCGGAGCGCCCAGAACTCTGTATGGCTCGGCCACCACCGCTTGGGCGACCTTGCTCTCCAGGATGGTTTGAAAGAGCAGGTCTTGTGCCCGTCTTCACCGTCTCAGATTGGTCTGGAGGATGCGCATCTTCTTAATCCCCTAAGTCCATGGCTTCCATCACTTCCTTCGTTCCAACCTCCTTGCTCGCGGGTTTAGAGTCGAGGATTTCCTGCGGCGAGCCTTCCTTGTTACCGTTTCCTATCTCCGAACTCATCGGTCACGGGTTTGGTTCTGTATAAAGAAAAACTTCGAAACGAATTAATCGTCGTGCGCAATGTCTGTCGTGATCGTGAGGGATGTGAAACTTTCCAAAGAGTCTAGTTAGTCGTCAATTGAAGTTGATCTTGAGTTGATAGGGCGAGCCTATAATTCAATGTTTCCTCTTGGCAAAACAGATTGTATTTTGATGTTGTTAGCGGGTCCAGCCGTTCATAAATGTTAATCGACGTTACGATCGAATCGACCGCGGGCCATCGTTCGATAGATCGAATTAAGATCGACCTGCAGATGCTTCGATGATATCTAAATATTTTTCAATAGCTTTTCTACTCTTTCAACTTCATTTTTGCCGATTAAAAATATAAAATCGTATACGAACGTACCATTCCTCCCTTCTTATTAAATTATTATACTATTGCATCATTAAAATATTGAAACGTTAAAATATAAAATTTCTTTCATCGAGACATTAAAGTACAAACTGTTATCGTCCTTTTGTTAAGATCTCTTCGATTGAGAAAAAGATCTATCCAAGCACCTGTAACTTACTATTACAAAAAAATAAGCTAAAATTTGTCATATCAAGTTTAAGCGTGCAAAAGCCCAATGATGTGTTTGCTTTCTAGCGATAAACTGTTTCAAACGAGTTCTCTCTATTATGGCTGGTACTGTAGAAATCCTTCGTCAAGGCACTCGTTAAATAAGAAGAAAATTCTGAAAGAACGAAAGTCTCCGTAGAGATTGGAGAAATGAAAATTGAATAAAATCTGACTTTCCAACGAAAAATCATTTTTCGAACCTTTCTGCGATACTCGTCTTAGAATGAGAATGGAAACTAGTCAATTTGAGATGAAGATAAAGATGCGTCAGACTTTCGCCAGATCGCGCCAGAGGTCATGGACGCGCTTCGGTGAGACGGACTAGGTCCGCCGCGTCCCCCGGTGGGGTGCAAACTTAGACGCTGGCAGCTCAGCGTCCCGGGGCCGCAAAGCAGCCCGGTAGGGGACGCGGACTGCCTGGCACGGCGGCTCCGGCGACGAGGCGCGGTGTGACGTGGCCGTACATCGCTCCACTAGGGGACGTATTGAGCGCGGGGGGGGGGGGGGGACGGTGTATCGCTTACACCGGTTCCCGGGCCCCTCTCGATCGCAGCCGGGACGGTCATCGTGGAGGTTTTAGTTGGTTGGAGTCCGGCACTGCCACGCCGCTTTTCCCCAGAAGCGACCTGGTGTCCGTGCGGATTTCCTCCACGTTAATAAAAAAAAATAAAAAAAAAAAGAAAAAGACTTTTGCCAGATTCGAGAATGGTCGTTACTCTTTCTCCGTCTTTCGTTTAATTTCTCAATGGCCTAATCGCAGCAAGCTGGAGTCCATACTGAACGTGTATCGTAGTTATTAATCGCGCCATGTGATTTGCCAAGAATAGCGTGAAATAAATTTTTATTAAAAAAAAGACAAGCTACAATAGATCGAATCATTTTATACCTTTCTACGAAAATTCACACCCACGAAATCCCCAACAAGTTCACTCCTCTAATGATTAATTACCTAAAGATTTTTAAAACAGTACGAGTTTACGGTCGTACGAACTATTTTAGGAAAAAGATAGTTATCCGACGATGTTAAAAATCTGAGCATAATGGAGATGTACGTACAACAGATACTCGCGGGAAAAATCAACGAGACTAATAATAAAAATAATGAATTAGAAAAATAAAAGAGCTATAGGCAAATATCTTATAATATACAGTGGCATAACCTGCAATTTATTATAAAATAATTGATCCGAGCAAAATTTATTATGAAAAAAGGTTGCTAAATATGATAGATATTGTCGGATACTAATCGAATAAAATCATTCAGTTAATTTTCATAGAATTTGATACTTCATCAAGCCTAATAAATCCTTTGATAGATCTAACGAAGAATATTATTCGCTACATAATTAATATCTGTATCACGTACATCGATGCAAGCTCTATTAAAGAAAAAAGAGCCATTTTATGTTGCAGCTATAACGAGTAAATTTACTCGTTTAACTTGACAGGAATTAAAAAAGAACCTGACATTTAAGTAAGTATTAAATAAGAATTTTAAATATCGCATACAGTGATGTAGGTGTTATTCAAGAAAAAAGAACATTTTCATTTTTACTTAGCACGAGTAAATGAACGAATATCGATAATATAATATAACGCTTAATATAAATTTTATCTGTCTGATTATTTAATAGCTTAACTTATTTCACAGTAACGTTATCGACTGACGTTAGGCTTTTTTCCCCTTTTCGTTCAAACTAATTGATAGTCGAAAACTAGTATTAAAGAAG
This sequence comes from Bombus flavifrons, assembly GCF_040668555.2. Lineage (NCBI taxonomy): Eukaryota > Metazoa > Arthropoda > Insecta > Hymenoptera > Apidae > Bombus > Bombus flavifrons. Next base: position 12,770,404 of record NC_138454.1, read on the forward strand.
TGTGAATTTAGTCTTAGCTTGTAGAAACTACTAAAATGATAAAAATGGATATCGTATTAAATCGTTACGGACGCCAATTTACGATAAAAATTAAGAAATTGTGCAATTCGATTTTGTTATAATGGACAAACCGCCTCCTGCTATGTCAAAAAGTCGTTACCGTTTGATTAACAAACCGACACCTTGTCAAGTTATATAAGGAACACGGAAGTCGCGCGCGAGCTCTTTTGTGCCTGAAATTCCGGAGAGTGAACATCGAAGAAGAACATAAATATAAGGTAAGTAAAAAAAAATATCAAACAACAACATTGCAACTAATAATTTATAACGTCTAAACCATTAATTTACAACACTTAAGCTATTAATTTATAACATTAAAGCCATTAATTTATAAAATTTAAGCTATTAATTTATAACAATTAAGCTATTAATTTACAACATCTAAGCCACTAATTTACAATATTTAAACTGTTATTTTATGCATTTAAGTAATTAATTTATAACATTTAAGCCGTTAATTTATAACATTTAAACTATTAATTTATAACATTTAAGCCATTAATTTACAAAATTTAAGCTACTAATTTATAACATTCAAGCTATTAATTTACAGCATCTAAGCCATTAATTTACAACATTTAAACTGTTAATTTATAACATTTAAGCCATTAATTTATAACATTTAAGCTAATAATTTACAACATCAAAGCCATTAATTTACAACATTTAAACTGTTATTTTGTACATTTAAGCCATTAATTTATAACATTTAAACTATTAATTTCTAACATTTAAGCCATTAATTTCTAACATTTAAACTATTAATGTATAACATTTAAGCCATTAATTTGTAACATTTAAGCAATTAATTTAGAACGTCTAAACTATTAATTTCCAACATTTAAACTATTAATTTATAACATTTAACCCATTAATTTACAACATTAAGCTATTAATTTATAACACTTAAGCCATTAATTTGTAACACTACATCCAATTAATAAATTTCAATACACGCCACTTCTTTATTATAAAATAATTTTACATCTCTGCTTCCAATGCTTAGAAACTCTTTATGCAAATGGGACCCGAAAGTAGTTACCTCCTCGTGGTGGGTCCCGGTAATTGGTATCGTTTTCCAAATAATAATACACCAAGTACTATTTTGAATATTAGTATTATTATTTGAAAACGATATCAAGCTAAAAACTACATGAGTATAGTCTGGTCTTGATCATCCAAAATAGTTTTGGTGATCTAGACTGGACTAATAACCCCCGGCGGGGGCACCGTGGGACATCGTGGGACATCGCAGGACACTGTGGGATGCGAGCGTTTTAGCCTTAATTAATCATAAGATAGATACCTATGTTATGTGCATTGTAAGCTCATTCTGTACAAAGATACTTATCTATCTTGGAACGAAAAATAAAGATCTCGTCTCTCTTGATCCCCTCGCTTACCACACTGGAAAAATTGTTCCCATGATATATCGGTTCACGGTCGCTCAGTTCTTTCAAACCGTAGCGTGACGTACTCGTTCGCGCGTATTCCGGGTACGTGCGGGTCAACGTGCACTGGACAAATCTTTGGATTCGTAAGTCGCCCCAAGCACACCTCTGTGGTTAGTAACTGCTCGAAAACTGCCCGTCGTTTGCCTCGAATCACGGGAGTTGTCATCGCACTGGTGATACCTGGGATCCGCAATACTGTCCGATTGGTACTTCGGTACTCGGGCAGAGACCTGCATTTCACGTCCTCCGTAATCCTGTTTAAGTGAAAAACTCGCGGGCGGGGGGACCCCACTGTTCAGTTGGGGTAATGCCTTCGTAATCCTGTTCAGCGGTCCATCCTCGTGAGTGGACCCCACTGTGCAGTTGAGGCCTCTTGCCTTCGTAATCCTGTTCAGCGGTCCCTTCCCGGGTACTCACTTGTTTCAGTTGGAGTGTGTTAAATTGCAGGCCTGTTTGTTGGGTCACTAGTATCATCGGTCTTTGCCATCGACCGTGATAAGATCCAGACTACTTGACAGGAATCGAGAGAAGGTCAATGCTTGGGCTTTCCGCCGAGCCTTAGAGTTATCTGGTGCACGGGAGTACTTCGCGTAGGTTGGTTAGTTCTTTCGAGAGATCGTGACTTCGTTTGTTCCGGGCGCGCCGCGGTTTTTCTTTCATCGTCTGATTCATCGGGCATCTTCTTGTTTTCCTATTTTTAAGGGAAACTTATTGAAATCACGTTATATAACTTTTCAATATCTTCAATATCTTATAGCGTCGCAAAAGTAGAACGTTAAACAGTTTAGTACAGCGACTCGTATGTCCCTTCTGCAAGACACGAAATGGTATATACAGTGTCAGTAGCTTCACTTTCTTCCTTTCGTTCCAAGTTAGTTAACTGTGTCTTTGATACCGAATGCTGCCAGTAGGGATGCGAATTATTGTATATTTGTACTGATCGATGTAATCGTTGTGTGGGAGATAGATGTTGCGTTACGTATGCCTTGTTCTACGTTTGTAAAGATTCATGTAAGCGCTGCGTTGGAGATATGTGTTTCGCAGTTAGACTACGAAGCAACTATTTCTTTACGCGGGCCCATGGTCAAGTAGAGTCAAAACTGGACATTCTGCCAATAGGTTGAATGTCGAGATCGATGTGTAGTGTTAAATAACGCATGGGCGGGTCTCGTGCGTAGTCACCTCCTCGTGGTGAGACCTGGTAATTGGCATCGTTTTCCAAAAATTAATCAGTCGATTAATCTTTGGAAAACGATACCAAGCCAAGAACTACGCAACAGTCCAGTTTGGATCACCAAAAGCCTCTAAGAGAATTTTGGATGATCTACACTGGACTGCAACGTGGGACATCGTTGGACACCGTTGGACACCGTTGGACACCGTTGGACACCGTTGGATACCGTGGGATATGTCTTGACTATGTCGAATCCATTCTGAGCCCATTCTGTACAATGATACTTATCTCACTTGGAACGAGATATAAAAATCTATTCTTCTTTTCCACTGAATCTTGCAGTTATTTTGTGCACAAGCGTCACGCGAGTCCATCGATTCTTTTGAAAGATCCCGATGTATGAAATTGTTCTCTTATTTCAAACGAATTTTTAACGTATTATCTTATTGTTTCAAATTGAGTTATAACGTCAAAAACTTGCAACTTAGTAACAGTTAGATTCAAATACCTCGAAACAAGGTTTCGCGCGAGTTTGTGCAGTATTCTTTAAGTATATTTAAGTGGCGAACATTTGAATTCTTGCAAATATTATCCAATATTTATAATACGCGACTATAGTGTATTAGTGGAATGTATATTTCGTATTCTAATAACGAAAATTCAGAGTATATATTCTAATTGCCAACAGTATAATTCTTGCAAACGATTGCATTGCATTCACGGTATTCGTAAGCATTTGTTCGCTATCGAGAAATATCTCACAATTTTCAACTAAATAATATTTTTCAAACTTATTCCAATTAGTCAATAATAATTTTTAAGTGTAAAAAAAATAGCAGTATTTTCTAAATAAACGTTCGATAGGAAAAAGACGAAAATTGTCGAAACGACGTTTCGCTTCTTCCTCACCCCCCCTCCCATCCGCCCTTAAACAATCACCATTTCCACCACTGGACTTTTCACGGTTCCTGCCTGATGTTAGTCTCCCTGATGATATTCGCTGGGATGGCGCAGCATCCATGGTACGTCCTCTGTTTCTCCGCTTCGAACGGTGAGTCGCATGCATTTTTGTTCCTCCGGTCACCCAATCATGTCGTAGGATGAAAGGTCCGAATCGGCACGGGTGACTGGTTGTATTACGTAGAATTTTTTGCGAGCATAGTGACCGCGGGTATGTTTTATACCTGTGAGTAGTAACATTCTTTTTTTAAATTTATTAGTTTAGGATAGGTCTTCTTGCACAGCGCGATTATAATAATTAGTTTAAACATATACACTTGAGAATATATTCGTGTTATTTATAAGTATGCATGTTAATATTCCGTATGAATATTTGCAAATGGCAAATATCTACACGAATATATCTGTTTGACACAAATATACTTGATCTTAGGCAATGAATTAATCGTGACAATATTAAGTCACTTTCGTTTATTTCACTTTGGCTAGAATTTAAAATATGAGTTAAAATTCATTTTTTCCCGTACAAGAATGCGTGAAATTTTACGTGCAAGAAGACACTTCGCGACAGGCAGATTTTTGAATCAAAGCAATAATTTTGAACACTGCTTCTGCACTTTCGAGTATATGCTTTGATAAAGAGGTCGCCTGAGATTATTTCTTTCTTAGTAATATATTTAGAGTCAATTGTTCCATTTGATCGAGTCTCAGTCTTTTTCAATTAACGCTACCTTTTTTGCAATATTAAACTTTTGTTCTAATTTATTAAATTAATAAAGTAGAGTTACTTAGTTACTATTAAATTAATAAAGTTGATTTAATCAGAAACGAAGTAGTAAAATATAAAATCAAAGAACGTTAGTCCGTTAAATAAAAATTACACAAACTAATCATCTTTTTAGATCAGGATTTTCAGGTTTAACCCTTTCCGTGCCCATTGTCAGGATCTCATTCACGTGCCCAGGTGCTACTTGAATGGGAGAGAGACATTGGGCACGATGATCTAGAATTAAGTAATGTAATAATTGATCAGCGACTGACGATGTGTTAGTGTATCGTGCACGACGTATTTTCCACATTATGTGTGTGTGTGTTGTTAGGCCGTGGAATTGCGTCGCTTTCTCTCATTCGTTAAAACTTCAAATATTAAAAATGTCGAAACATATATCGATTCAATTTACGTCTCGATACAATCGCAATTTGTGATAATATCATCCACGCGATTAAGTGTTACTACGCATGTAATATTGCCGTAAATTACAATTATAATTCCAAGTTTACTTACATTTATTTTAACAATATCATTTCCTCAAACGTGTTTTATCGCGTTTTACGCAATGGTCACTAGCCTTCGTCAGTCGATTTCAGGAAAACGGTACGTACCTTAGAGTGTGCATGCTGTGTGTTAAGCTCGGGTGTCGGAGGCGTCCCGGGACGTCCTCTCTAGTGTAGGACCTTTGCGCCCGAGCGTTTGTGTGAGAACCGTGGAGCGAATGTGTTGGTGTGCCTGTTTTGCCATTTTTAAATATAGCGCTAGGTAGGATAGGTAGTATACTTTCTGGTATGACTGTTAATTATAAGTAGGTAGGGCCGGACAGGTTGGCACAGTCTCTGGTCGGGTAGGCGCGTTTTCGCGTGACCAACCTGTTTCTGGAAATCTAATTTGAAAAATCGACGGTGAAACTGGCACGGGTAGAGCATGCTCTCGTCTCTGGTTTTGCCTATCGATTTTTCGAATTTCGCGGTCGCGGTCGCGAGTGGGCTCGAAACGAACGTTTATCGCTCGAGCACGCACATGCGAGTGGGCAACGATCACTGCCGTGATCGTTGGTCAGTCCATGTGCACTTCAATCAGTTTCCGCGGTTTATATTTTTATTTTCAAGTTTCTTTTTCTTTTGTTTGCGATTTAGAAGTCTCGAGCTTAGATTTAAGTTTCAGCGGGCATTGCGCCCGAAGAAAGAAGAGGCTATAAGCCGAAGAGGCCCGGCAAACTGCCACTCAAGAGGGCAACTACTAATGGCTCCCCATCCTCTGGGTCATCCAGAGCATGGGAAGTCATTATTGTTACTACTTTGTCACTATGCTCGATTTTAGTATTTGTAGTAGTAGTAGTAGTAGTAGTTTACTTTTTTGGCCGATGTATATGATATATCGGTCCATCGTCCCATTGGGCAAATCGCGATTTTTCTTATTAGTGTTGCGACAAATTAATTACGGGTTGTATTAGAGTTGCGAAATAACATCGCGGCCTTTCATTAGTGTGGCGAGAAAATGATTATGGCGTTTGCTTTAGAGTTGCGAATTACGATACCGCGATTGACTTTTGCAAATTTTATTATGAATTTTTAGAATTTCTTATAGAACTATACGTATCAGAATTTATTTTGTTTTCTATTGTTTAAAATTAGATTATAAAAGTGTTAGTTTTCAATTAATTTTATAGTATTGCAAGAAGCAATACCAGAATATTTAAAGTAGCTTTTTTATATAGTAAATAGCAATTTTTATTAAATTCACTATAAGAGTTAGCGTTGCGATATTGTTCCATCGCGAGTTCTGCTAATTTTTCCTGTTAGCGTTGCGATAATGAATGATCGCGTTTTGTTGAGTAGAGTTGCGTTCACAAACGACCCCAACCCTCCGACTACAATTGTCGGACACTGTTCCTGGATCACACGTACAGCTGCAAGAGCTGTGCAAGTGTGATCGTTCATCAGCAACCTCTTAAATGGTTGCACTTCGATCTCTCGCTATTAGTGTTGCGTATTGCTTAAATACGAGTGCGTAGAATTATACTTATTAGCGTTGCGTATCAAATATCGGGAATTTTCAGACTTTTCTTTTTTCTTTTTTTAATGGTAGATTAATTAATATTGCAGATATAACAAAGCACTCATCGCGTTTGATTTTGAGAATTTTCTGCTTTATAAATATTAGTAGTAAAGTAGCGTTGCGAAACAAGAATATTCAGTTCCACTCTCGGCGTGTTGATCGGGTTTACCAATAGAGTGGAAGACGATTGAATTTTAGTAGCCCTTCTGGCTACTGCTTTGTTTCTTTTTCAGCGCCCCTTATTAATGCGCCCCTTATTACTACGTTTATTACTGAAAATACTGCTATAAGACATATTCTTAAAAGTTAAAAGTTAAAAGACAAAGCAGGTGATTTTATAATAATCGGGGTTTCTCTCATCTTAGTTATTCCAAATGAACTTTTCAATTTTTAATTCAGCTTAAATTCAATTACTTAAAATTCTTGTTTTCAACGTAATCCTAGTTTCGATTAAAAAGATACAAATGATCCTCTATATTTGCTAAAATTTAATCAATAGTAATTTGATCTATAATTGACCATTATTGGTAGTTTATTTTTCATTTTTTAAATTGTTCTCGTTTTAAAGATACCTGTTTCCTTCATATAGAAACCAGAAAATGAGTTTGTTCCAGATTTATCAATATACAGAAATTACATTTCAGTTACATATACGAACATTTTATAGCATATTAAATATGTATACTAGATACTCAAATGATATTTCTTTCATTGTCTGATTGTTCAGGCTCCTTCCCGTTTCCCCATTTTTAAAAGAAGCATATTGCGATCACTTTGGAGTATATAACTTCTCGATATCTTCATAAGTTTAGTACAACGAGTCGTATGTCTCTTTTGCAAGATTCTAAATTGCATATGCAGTGTCAATAGTTTCATTTCTCTTCTTTCGTTCCAAGTTAGACAAATGTATCTTTGATACCGAATGTTGCCAGTACCGTTGCGAATTATTGTACAATGTTTGTACCGATCGATGTAATCGTTTTCGCAAATTAATCAGTTGATTAATTCTTGGAAAACCACTACATCGATAAGTAAAAACATTGCACAATAATTCGATACCAAGCTAAGAACCACGCTAATACAGTCCAGTTTGGATTACGAAAAGCCACGAAGAGAATTTTGGATAATCTAAACTGGACTGCAACGTGGGACGCCGTTGGACACCGTTGGACACCGTTGGACACCGTTGGACACCGTTGAACACCGTTGGACATCGTTGGACACCGTGGGACATCGTGGGACATCGCAGGACTCCGTGGGATGCGAGCGTTTTAGCCTTAATTAATCATAAGATAGATACCTATGTTATGTGCATTGTAAGCTCATTCTGTACAAAGATACTTATCTATCTTGGAACGAAAAATAAAGATCTCGTCTCTCTTGATCCCCTCGCTTACCACACTGGAAAAATTGTTCCCACGATATATCGGTTCGCGGTCGCTCAGTTCTTTCAAACCGTAGCGTGACGTACTCGTTCGCGCGTATTCCGGGTACGTGCGGGTCAACGTGCACTGGACAAATCTTTGGATTCGTAAGTCGCCCCAAGCACACCTCTGTGGTTAGTAACTGCTCGAAAACTGCCCGTCGTTTGCCTCGAATCACGGGAGTTGTCATCGCACTGGTGATACCTGCGACCGCAATACTGTCCGATTGGTACTTCGGTACTCGGACAGAAACCTGCATTTCACGTCCTCCGTAATCCTGTTTAAGTGAAAAACTCGCGGGCGGGGGGACCCCACTGTTCAGTTGGGGTAATGCCTTCGTAATCCTGTTCAGCGGTCCATCCTCGTGAGTGGACCCCACTGTGCAGTTGAGGCCTCTTGCCTTCGTAATCCTGTTCAGCGGTTCCTCCCCGGGTACTCACTTGTTTCAGTTGGAGTATGTTAAATTGCAGGCCTGTTTGCTGGGTCACTAGTATCATCGGTCTTTGCCATCGACCGTGATAAGATCCAGACTACTTGACAGGTATCGAGAGAAGGTCAATGCTTGGGCTTTCCGCTGAACCTTAGAGTTATCTGGTGCACGGGAGTACGTCGCGTAGGTTTGTTAGTTCTTTCGAGAGATCGCGATCTCGTTCGTTTCGGGCGCGCCGCGATTTTTTCCTTTATCCTCTGATACATCGGGCATCTTCTTGTTTTCCCATTTTTAAGGGAAACTTATTGAAATCACGTTATATAACTTTTCAATATCTTCAATATCTTATAGCGTCGCAAAAGAAGAACGTGAAACAGTTTAGTACAGCGACTCTTATGTCCCTTCTGCAAGACACGAAATGGTATATAGAGTGTCAGTAGCTTCATTTTCTTCTTTTCGTTCCAAGTTAGATAAATGTGTCTTCGATACCGAATGCTGCCAGTAGGCATGCGAATTATTGTATAATATTTGTACTGATCGATGTAATCGTTGTGTGGGAGATAGATGTTGCGTTACGTATGCCTTGTTCTACGTTTGTAAAGATTCATGTAAGCACTGCGTTGGAGATATGTGTTTCGCAGTTAGACTACGAAGCAACTATTTCTTAACGCAGGCCCATGGTCAAGTTGAGTCAAAACTGGACATTCTGCCAATAGGTTGAATGTCGAGGTCGATATGTAGTTTTTAAATAACCCATGGGCGGGTCTCGTGCGTAGTCACCTCCTCGTGGTGAGACCTGGTAATTGGCATCGTTTTCCAAAAATTAATCAGTCGATTAATCTTAGGAAAACGATACCAAGCCAAGAACTACGCAACAGTCCAGTTTAGATCACCAAAAGCCTCTAAAAGAATTTTGGTGATCTAGACTGGACTAACAACCCCCCGCGGGGGCACCGTGGGACATCGTGGGACATCGCAGGACTCCGTGGGATGCGAGCGTTTTAGCCTTAATTAATCATAAGATAGATACCTATGTTATGTGCATTGTAAGCTCATTCTGTACAAAGATACTTATCTATCTTGGAACGAAAAATAAAGATCTCGTCTCTCTTGATCCCCTCGCTTACCACACTGGAAAAATTGTTCCCACGATATATCGGTTCGCGGTCGCTCAGTTCTTTCAAACCGTAGCGTGACGTACTCGTTCGCGCGTATTCCGGGTACGTGCGGGTCAACGTGCACTGGACAAATCTTTGGATTCGTAAGTCGCCCCAAGCACACCTCTGTGGTTAGTAACTGCTCGAAAACTGCCCGTCGTTTGCCTCGAATCACGGGAGTTGTCATCGCACTGGTGATACCTGCGACCGCAATACTGTCCGATTGGTACTTCGGTACTCGGACAGAAACCTGCATTTCACGTCCTCCGTAATCCTGTTTAAGTGAAAAACTCGCGGGCGGGGGGACCCCACTGTTCAGTTGGGGTAATGCCTTCGTAATCCTGTTCAGCGGTCCATCCTCGTGAGTGGACCCCACTGTGCAGTTGAGGCCTCTTGCCTTCGTAATCCTGTTCAGCGGTTCCTCCCCGGGTACTCACTTGTTTCAGTTGGAGTATGTTAAATTGCAGGCCTGTTTGCTGGGTCACTAGTATCATCGGTCTTTGCCATCGACCGTGATAAGATCCAGACTACTTGACAGGTATCGAGAGAAGGTCAATGCTTGGGCTTTCCGCCGAGTCTTAGTTCTTTGACTATTTCATTATTTGTTGAGGTGCATAAATATGGAGGAGTTAATTCGCGATAAGCCAAACAAATTCGCTTAGAAGTTATATCTTCTCTTAAAACACAATGTTCCCATTTATACCTACAAAAAATATAGAAGAGTATCTGTTGAGAAATGTTAAGTTGGTATGATCGCTGGTTGCTACAAACTAAGTTGGTACGACTTCTAACGACGCTCTTTTGTCTTAGAAGTCGACCACGTTGTTCTATTGACTTGAAGACTCCTGTGTGGTAAGACGTGTTATAAGACTGAACTGTTAGACTAAATATATTGGAGAAAACGAATCTAAGTGAATCGTTATTTTATAAACCCAAAACCTTATTAAATAACAGAATCTAGTAATTATGTAAATAATGCAATAAAATTCACATTCATTATATTCTATTTTATCTATGTTATAAAATACTTTCTCAAGTTGTACCTGACAATTAAAATAATTGTATAACTAAATTTGCCAAACAATTACAGAAATATAATACGATATAGATGTTTAAGTACTAATTCGCCATGTCTGTAAGAAAAATTTCTTGCCTTGCACTATCATAAAGAATCATAAGCGATCCCTCTGGCATTGGGAGCCTTACAACGATATCTTTATTACTTTCATTTTTATCATTTGTATCAAATTCGAAGCCTTCGAGTATAGTGGAATACTCTGCAACGCTTTCTAAATTATATTTTGTATCTGGACCATGGTAAGGACTCATTGTTAAAACTGAGTTACCCATGACATTCACAGTAACTATTCTTTCACCCCAAATCCAGCAGTCATCGATATGTGGATCTATTGAAGCTCCTCGTAGCGAATCATACTCTAAAGTACATTGTTCTACCGTTTGGAAATTATTAAGCATGGGTACTTGGCAAAATTTTTGTTGCACAAATTGAGTAGACTTTGGAAAACCATCAAAAAAACCCAACTGAAGCTTTCTTTTCTTGAAGTTGCATTTTGGACCAAAATTCTGGAGTTTTTAAATTATGTCTTAAATCTTCCTATCTTATCTATTAATAAACTTTATCGATATCTCAAAATTTTATAATAATAAATGTAGTTATATATTATACTGTTTGAAATACCTGTTTCCTTCTTCCACTCTGAGAAACTTCCCAAGGTATTTTTTCAAGCGCGTTCTTCAATGAATTAATTTCCCAAGGATTTAGAAAATCTAGCTTTGTATAAAAGTGAATATAAAACAATAGGTTAATATTAATTTCTTACGAATATTATCTCAAATATAAATAATAATAATAAAATTATTATTCTAACAATACTTTTTATCAAGTTCTCTTCACTAAAAAATCTTACTTCTTTTTTTATAATTGATGGTTGATAATCTCTTGTTATATTCTTAAATGTAAATTAGTTTGAAAGGGAAAATTAACGAATAATATTACCATGAATTAGAAATTAAATAATGGAAGGATGTATCGGATACAGGTAAGTAAATACCTTTTTATATACACCAGGAAATTCTATGGCTGTTCCTCGATGATACGGATGATTTTTGTAAAGATCAGCATCCCAACCAGGCCACGATTTGTCACAGTTTGGACAATATACATAACTGGAACATTTCTAAAATATTATAATCCATAATAGTTAATAAGACATAGAAACAAATTTTAAATGTTATGTGTATAAATTTAATAAAAAAGTAAATTATCTAGTTCAATAACAATGTTACCTTTCATATTTTGTACATAAAACAGTAACTTTGCCTACATTAATACATACTGCCTACATTAAAAATTACATACTTGCGTTAGAAAATCATTTGTTTCATTGACGGATAAATTAAATAATAAATAAATAATTTAAATCTTTCATAAAAAATATTAAAAATAGCAATGCTACCAAATAAATTAATTGTCCAAGTATATAACATAATAGAAAACTTATTTGTAAAAAAGACAAACTTTTGGGACATAACCTCAAAATGAGTCTTAAGATTGGGTTTCACAATCTTATGTTCAGTTTCGCAGAGAAGACAAGATCTTATTCCCTTTCAACCACAAGAACGCACTGTTTCCATCCTTTAATAAGTAACAAAGAACTTAAAAGTCGCTAAATACTTATTTCGAACTATATTCATATGTACATATGTATACATATTTTAGACACATAGTACGTGAAAGTCAGGGAACTAAAGGACAATGTCGATGCGATAGCATAAGAAGGGTAATACGTTGGTTGGGTCTTCTATACGTGTTAACTTTATTCGAAATTACTAGAATAATTTACTATCGACTATAAATCTCCTCGTTTATAATAATGCCTTTATAATAAACTTTTCAACTGATAATCTTTTTACAATCTTCTTTTGACAGAACATTAGCACATTGCCAAGTGTATACCAACAGGTATACAAGGAACACACGACTTTCGTGCGATGTCATTTGTGTTTCAACCATCGTACAATGAACATCGAAGAATTGAACTTTTTCGAATTAAATTATCAATTTACAACATTTGCGTTATTAATTTGTAAGATTCAAGCTATTAATTTACAACATTTAAACTATTCTTTTCTAACAATTTACTATTAATTTATTAACTAATTCAATGGATTAATTTATTAACATTTAAACTATTAATTTGAAACATATAAACTATTGTAGTATCGTGGTCAGATTGTCTAAGAAATATCGGGTGAACTATAAACAATTTTGCGAGAGAGCCTAAGTGCCGACAGGCCGAAAGGGTCGGGAAACTTCAATGGGCCAAGCGGCCCATCAATGTGTCGTCGGTCCTTCAGTCTAGTGATTACGCGGAAAAAGGCGACGTGATCAGGATCGCGGACGGTTACGGAACACGTACGTGGTGGGGGTATGAGAAGAACAAAGGGATGCTTAAGGAAAAAAGGCAAGTTAATCGGCAGTCGTGAATTGACAGTCGAATTGTGAGGAGGTAGTTAGTTGCGAGTCGAGAGTTGAGCTGAGAGAGTTGAGTCGAGACAGAGTTGCCGAGTTGTCATGAGTTGTAAACTATTAGTTGTGAGTTATTAATTATCAATCTAATTGTCTTAGTTATATCGTATTACTACATTAAGTTCACGTTAAATAACCATCGTTTCCTGTTTAATCCACTGTAAGTAGATCCATCTATCAATAAATTTATCATATAGAATAGAAATCATTGGAAATCCTAATTTCTAATATTTCTGAATAAATAATCCTATACTATTAATTTACAATACTTAAAATATTAATTTATAACATTTAAACTATTAATTTGTAACATTTGGAACATTAATTTATAACATTTAAACTATTAACCCTTTGCGGACGGGGCCGCGTATCTTGTCAGGTTCAAAATAATGTTCGTTACCACTATTATTACTATCGAACATGTTCTTTCTGGAACTTTTAGGCATCGTGTATAAGGTATTGTAAAAAATATATAAAAAGCTTTGTGATTCATCTGGTAATGCCATTGAAAGATTGAAATTTGTTCTGACTCGACTATCATCCTGCATCGCAAGTTTACGTTAAACGGAAGATAAGTTTTTTGAAGATCTAAAATCTTCATAACATAATACTGTTTAGTTTATTATACCCATGCCCAAATACGCATAAGATTATCGCTCAGAAAAATAGAAGTACGCCAGCCATTTCTAAATAACTGTCCGGAACTGTGAACAGATTCAGGCAGCTATATGTCGACACGCGTCCGCAACGGTAAAAAGACTTGGGCAGCTATTTGCCGACACTCGTCCGCAAAAGGTAAATTTAATACATTTGGAACGATAATTTATAACTTTTAAACTACCCTTTGTACTCGACCGCCTTTTCGGTTGGTCGTAGCAGCAGCTCGAGACAATTTTGCGCGTATGTGACGAGTGTATTGTAGGTAATATAAAATGATTTTATATAAAAATTAATTTAAAAAGACATTATATTTTAATAATTCATATATATTTACATCTTTGAAAGTATAATTTTTTAATATTTTTTTGTATCTTTTTATTACGATAATTTATAAAACGTCTGCCATGATGCATCCTTGGCTTGTCGGGACAAGTATCGTAATAATAAGTTGTTTCGCGTCTTTCTCCTGCTTTGTTTCGGTAAGAACACACATAACAATACTTTTTTGTTCTTGTTAAAATTACATGGAGCTTTCCATTTAACCGAATTTCATCACAATTAGCAGTCGATGTCGAAGCTCGATCTCGTGGTTGTCCAATATCTCCTCTTAACTGGTCTACTAAAGTTTTTGTAAATCGCAGGTGGTTAAATGGCTTTTCGTCCTTTTGTCTTTTTTTTTATAGAACATGTGAATTAATTAAACAAATTTCCAAATCCATTTTTTTAGACATTTTTACAACATTTAAGCCATTAATTTTCCTTTAAGCTGTTTATTTACAACATTCGAACATTTAATTTATAACGTTTGACCTATTGATTTGAAGCATTTAAAATAATAATTTACACCATTTAATACATTGAATTACAACGTTTGAGTTGTTAATTCAGGGCCTTTGAATCATTAATTTATAACATTTACGCTACTTATTTGTAACATTTATACCATTTATTTACGACATTTAAAAGGTACATTTGTGATATCTGCAAACCGTTTCTGTTTGATGGACCGTTGGCATTTTGCCACGTGTATACCAACAGGTATGCAAGGAACACATTTACCCTCGTGCGACGTCAGTTGTGTTTCAACCAGTGTACAATGCAGATCGAAGAATTAAACTTTTACGAATTAACTTATTAATTTATAACATTGCGGCTATTAATTTGTATCATTCAAAGTATTAATTTACAGTGTCTACCTATTCTTTTCTTACAATTTACCATTAATTTATAACCATTTAAACTATTAATTTATAACGTTTAACCTATTGATTTGAAGCATTTAAAATAATAATTTACACCATTTAATACATTGAATTACAACGTTTGAGTTGTTAATTCAGGGCCTTTGAATCATTAATTTATAACATTTACGCTACTTATTTGTAACATTTATACCATTTATTTACGACATTTAAAAGGTACATTTGTGATATCTGCAAACCGTTTCTGTTTGATGGACCGTTGGCATTTTGCCACGTGTATACCAACAGGTATGCAAGGAACACATTTACCCTCGTGCGACGTCAGTTGTGTTTCAACCAGTGTACAATGCAGATCGAAGAATTAAACTTTTACGAATTAACTTATTAATTTATAACATTGCGGCTATTAATTTGTATCATTCAAAGTATTAATTTACAGTGTCTACCTATTCTTTTCTTACAATTTACCATTAATTTATAACCATTTAAACTATTAATTTATAACGTTTAACCTATTGATTTGAAGCATTTAAAATAATAATTTACACCATTTAATACATTGAATTACAACGTTTGAGTTGTTAATTCAGGGCCTTTGAATCATTAATTTATAACATTTACGCTACTTATTTGTAACATTTATACCATTTATTTACGACATTTAAAAGGTACATTTGTGATATCTGCAAACCGTTTCTGTTTGATGGACCGTTGGCATTTTGCCACGTGTATACCAACAGGTATGCAAGGAACACATTTACCCTCGTGCGACGTCAGTTGTGTTTCAACCAGTGTACAATGCAGATCGAAGAATTAAACTTTTACGAATTAACTTATTAATTTATAACATTGCGGCTATTAATTTGTATCATTCAAAGTATTAATTTACAGTGTCTACCTATTCTTTTCTTACAATTTACCATTAATTTATAACCATTTAAACTATTAATTTATAACGTTTAACCTATTGATTTGAAGCATTTAAAATAATAATTTACACCATTTAATACATTGAATTACAACGTTTGAGTTGTTAATTCAGGGCCTTTGAATCATTAATTTATAACATTTACGCTACTTATTTGTAACATTTATACCATTTATTTACGACATTTAAAAGGTACATTTGTGATATCTGCAAACCGTTTCTGTTTGATGGACCGTTGGCATTTTGCCACGTGTATACCAACAGGTATGCAAGGAACACATTTACCCTCGTGCGACGTCAATTGTGTTTCAACCAGTGTACAATGCAGATCGAAGAATTAAACTTTTACGAATTAACTTATTAATTTATAACATTGCGGCTATTAATTTGCATCATTCAAAGTATTAATTTACAGTGTCTACCTATTCTTTTCTTACAATTTACCATTAATTTATAACCATTTAAACTATTAATTTATAACGTTTGACCTATTGATTTGAAGCATTTAAAATAATAATTTACACCATTTAATACATTGAATTACAACGTTTGAGTTGTTAATTCAGGGCCTTTGAATCATTAATTTATAACATTTACGCTACTTATTTGTAACATTTATACCATTTATTTACGACATTTAAAAGGTACATTTGTGATATCTGCAAACCGTTTCTGTTTGATGGACCGTTGGCATTTTGCCACGTGTATACCAACAGGTATGCAAGGAACACATTTACCCTCGTGCGACGTCAGTTGTGTTTCAACCAGTGTACAATGCAGATCGAAGAATTAAACTTTTACGAATTAACTTATTAATTTATAACATTGCGGCTATTAATTTGTATCATTCAAAGTATTAATTTACAGTGTCTACCTATTCTTTTCTTACAATTTACCATTAATTTATAACCATTTAAACTATTAATTTATAACGTTTGACCTATTGATTTGAAGCATTTAAAATAATAATTTACACCATTTAATACATTGAATTACAACGTTTGAGTTGTTAATTCAGGGCCTTTGAATCATTAATTTATAACATTTACGCTACTTATTTGTAACATTTATACCATTTATTTACGACATTTAAAAGGTACATTTGTGATATCTGCAAACCGTTTCTGTTTGATGGACCGTTGGCATTTTGCCACGTGTATACCAACAGGTATGCAAGGAACACATTTACCCTCGTGCGACGTCAGTTGTGTTTCAACCAGTGTACAATGCAGATCGAAGAATTAAACTTTTACGAATTAACTTATTAATTTATAACATTGCGGCTATTAATTTGTATCATTCAAAGTATTAATTTACAGTGTCTACCTATTCTTTTCTTACAATTTACCATTAATTTATAACCATTTAAACTATTAATTTATAACGTTTGACCTATTGATTTGAAGCATTTAAAATAATAATTTACACCATTTAATACATTGAATTACAACGTTTGAGTTGTTAATTCAGGGCCTTTGAATCATTAATTTATAACATTTACGCTACTTATTTGTAACATTTATACCATTTATTTACGACATTTAAAAGGTACATTTGTGATATCTGCAAACCGTTTCTGTTTGATGGACCGTTGGCATTTTGCCACGTGTATACCAACAGGTATGCAAGGAACACATTTACCCTCGTGCGACGTCAGTTGTGTTTCAACCAGTGTACAATGCAGATCGAAGAATTAAACTTTTACGAATTAACTTATTAATTTATAACATTGCGGCTATTAATTTGTATCATTCAAAGTATTAATTTACAGTGTCTACCTATTCTTTTCTTACAATTTACCATTAATTTATAACCATTTAAACTATTAATTTATAACGTTTGACCTATTGATTTGAAGCATTTAAAATAATAATTTACACCATTTAATACATTGAATTACAACGTTTGAGTTGTTAATTCAGGGCCTTTGAATCATTAATTTATAACATTTACGCTACTTATTTGTAACATTTATACCATTTATTTACGACATTTAAAAGGTACATTTGTGATATCTGCAAACCGTTTCTGTTTGATGGACCGTTGGCATTTTGCCACGTGTATTCCAACAGGTATGCAAGGAACACATTTACCCTCGTGCGACGTCAGTTGTGTTTCAACCAGTGTACAATGCAGATCGAAGAATTAAACTTTTACGAATTAACTTATTAATTTATAACATTGCGGCTATTAATTTGTATCATTCAAAGTATTAATTTACAGTGTCTACCTATTCTTTTCTTACAATTTACCATTAATTTATAACCATTTAAACTATTAATTTATAACGTTTGACCTATTGATTTGAAGCATTTAAAATAATAATTTACACCATTTAATACATTGAATTACAACGTTTGAGTTGTTAATTCAGGGCCTTTGAATCATTAATTTATAACATTTACGCTACTTATTTGTAACATTTATACCATTTATTTACGACATTTAAAAGGTACATTTGTGATATCTGCAAACCGTTTCTGTTTGATGGACCGTTGGCATTTTGCCACGTGTATACCAACAGGTATGCAAGGAACACATTTACCCTCGTGCGACGTCAGTTGTGTTTCAACCAGTGTACAATGCAGATCGAAGAATTAAACTTTTACGAATTAACTTATTAATTTATAACATTGCGGCTATTAATTTGTATCATTCAAAGTATTAATTTACAGTGTCTACCTATTCTTTTCTTACAATTTACCATTAATTTATAACCATTTAAACTATTAATTTATAACGTTTAACCTATTGATTTGAAGCATTTAAAATAATAATTTACACCATTTAATACATTGAATTACAACGTTTGAGTTGTTAATTCAGGGCCTTTGAATCATTAATTTATAACATTTACGCTACTTATTTGTAACATTTATACCATTTATTTACGACATTTAAAAGGTACATTTGTGATATCTGCAAACCGTTTCTGTTTGATGGACCGTTGGCATTTTGCCACGTGTATACCAACAGGTATGCAAGGAACACATTTACCCTCGTGCGACGTCAGTTGTGTTTCAACCAGTGTACAATGCAGATCGAAGAATTAAACTTTTACGAATTAACTTATTAATTTATAACATTGCGGCTATTAATTTGTATCATTCAAAGTATTAATTTACAGTGTCTACCTATTCTTTTCTTACAATTTACCATTAATTTATAACCATTTAAACTATTAATTTATAACGTTTGACCTATTGATTTGAAGCATTTAAAATAATAATTTACACCATTTAATACATTGAATTACAACGTTTGAGTTGTTAATTCAGGGCCCTTGAATCATTAATTTATAACATTTACGCTACTTATTTGTAACATTTATACCATTTATTTACGACATTTAAAAGGTACATTTGTGATATCTGCAAACCGTTTCTGTTTGATGGACCGTTGGCATTTTGCCACGTGTATACCAACAGGTATGCAAGGAACACATTTACCCTCGTGCGACGTCAGTTGTGTTTCAACCAGTGTACAATGCAGATCGAAGAATTAAACTTTTACGAATTAACTTATTAATTTATAACATTGCGGCTATTAATTTGTATCATTCAAAGTATTAATTTACAGTGTCTACCTATTCTTTTCTTACAATTTACCATTAATTTATAACCATTTAAACTATTAATTTATAACGTTTGACCTATTGATTTGAAGCATTTAAAATAATAATTTACACCATTTAATACATTGAATTACAACGTTTGAGTTGTTAATTCAGGGCATTTGAATCATTAATTTATAACATTTACGCTACTTATTTGTAACATTTATACCATTTATTTACGACATTTAAAAGGTACATTTGTGATATCTGCGAACCGTTTCTGTTTGATGGACCGTTGGCATTTTGCCACGTGTATACCAACAGGTATGCAAGGAACACATTTACCCTCGTGCGACGTCAGTTGTGTTTCAACCAGTGTACAATGCAGATCGAAGAATTAAACTTTTACGAATTAACTTATTAATTTATAACATTGCGGCTATTAATTTGTATCATTCAAAGTATTAATTTACAGTGTCTACCTATTCTTTTCTTACAATTTACCATTAATTTATAACCATTTAAACTATTAATTTATAACGTTTGACCTATTGATTTGAAGCATTTAAAATAATAATTTACACCATTTAATACATTGAATTACAACGTTTGAGTTGTTAATTCAGGGCATTTGAATCATTAATTTATAACATTTACGCTACTTATTTGTAACATTTATACCATTTATTTACGACATTTAAAAGGTACATTTGTGATATCTGCGAACCGTTTCTGTTTGATGGACCGTTGGCATTTTGCCACGTGTATACCAACAGGTATGCAAGGAACACATTTACCCTCGTGCGACGTCAGTTGTGTTTCAACCAGTGTACAATGCAGATCGAAGAATTAAACTTTTACGAATTAACTTATAAATTTATAACATTGCGGCTATTAATTTGTATCATTCAAAGTATTAATTTACAGTGTCTACCTATTCTTTTCTTACAATTTACCATTAATTTATAACCATTTAAACTATTAATTTATAACGTTTAACCTATTGATTTGAAGCATTTAAAATAATAATTTACACCATTTAATACATTGAATTATAACGTTTGAGTTGTTAATTCAGGGCCTTTGAATCATTAATTTATAACATTTACGCTACTTATTTGTAACATTTATACCATTTATTTACGACATTTAAAAGGTACATTTGTGATATCTGCAAACCGTTTCTGTTTGATGGACCGTTGGCATTTTGCCACGTGTATACCAACAGGTATGCAAGGAACACATTTACCCTCGTGCGACGTCAGTTGTGTTTCAACCAGTGTACAATGCAGATCGAAGAATTAAACTTTTACGAATTAACTTATTAATTTATAACATTGCGGCTATTAATTTGTATCATTCAAAGTATTAATTTACAGTGTCTACCTATTCTTTTCTTACAATTTACCATTAATTTATAACCATTTAAACTATTAATTTATAACGTTTAACCTATTGATTTGAAGCATTTAAAATAATAATTTACACCATTTAATACATTGAATTACAACGTTTGAGTTGTTAATTCAGGGCCTTTGAATCATTAATTTATAACATTTACGCTACTTATTTGTAACATTTATACCATTTATTTACGACATTTAAAAGGTACATTTGTGATATCTGCAAACCGTTTCTGTTTGATGGACCGTTGGCATTTTGCCACGTGTATACCAACAGGTATGCAAGGAACACATTTACCCTCGTGCGACGTCAGTTGTGTTTCAACCAGTGTACAATGCAGATCGAAGAATTAAACTTTTACGAATTAACTTATTAATTTATAACATTGCGGCTATTAATTTGTATCATTCAAAGTATTAATTTACAGTGTCTACCTATTCTTTTCTTACAATTTACCATTAATTTATAACCATTTAAACTATTAATTTATAACGTTTAACCTATTGATTTGAAGCATTTAAAATAATAATTTACACCATTTAATACATTGAATTACAACGTTTGAGTTGTTAATTCAGGGCCTTTGAATCATTAATTTATAACATTTACGCTACTTATTTGTAACATTTATACCATTTATTTACGACATTTAAAAGGTACATTTGTGATATCTGCAAACCGTTTCTGTTTGATGGACCGTTGGCATTTTGCCACGTGTATACCAACAGGTATGCAAGGAACACATTTACCCTCGTGCGACGTCAATTGTGTTTCAACCAGTGTACAATGCAGATCGAAGAATTAAACTTTTACGAATTAACTTATTAATTTATAACATTGCGGCTATTAATTTGCATCATTCAAAGTATTAATTTACAGTGTCTACCTATTCTTTTCTTACAATTTACCATTAATTTATAACCATTTAAACTATTAATTTATAACGTTTGACCTATTGATTTGAAGCATTTAAAATAATAATTTACACCATTTAATACATTGAATTACAACGTTTGAGTTGTTAATTCAGGGCCTTTGAATCATTAATTTATAACATTTACGCTACTTATTTGTAACATTTATACCATTTATTTACGACATTTAAAAGGTACATTTGTGATATCTGCAAACCGTTTCTGTTTGATGGACCGTTGGCATTTTGCCACGTGTATACCAACAGGTATGCAAGGAACACATTTACCCTCGTGCGACGTCAGTTGTGTTTCAACCAGTGTACAATGCAGATCGAAGAATTAAACTTTTACGAATTAACTTATTAATTTATAACATTGCGGCTATTAATTTGTATCATTCAAAGTATTAATTTACAGTGTCTACCTATTCTTTTCTTACAATTTACCATTAATTTATAACCATTTAAACTATTAATTTATAACGTTTAACCTATTGATTTGAAGCATTTAAAATAATAATTTACACCATTTAATACATTGAATTACAACGTTTGAGTTGTTAATTCAGGGCCTTTGAATCATTAATTTATAACATTTACGCTACTTATTTGTAACATTTATACCATTTATTTACGACATTTAAAAGGTACATTTGAGATATCTGCAAACCGTTTCTGTTTGATCGACCGTTGGCATTTTGCCACGTGTATACCAACAGGTATGCAAGGAACACATTTACCCTCGTGCGACGTCAGTTGTGTTTCAAGCAGTGTACAATGCAGATCGAAGAATTAAACTTTTACGAATTAACTTATTAATTTATAACATTGCGGCTATTAATTTGTATCATTCAAAGTATTAATTTACAGTGTCTACCTATTCTTTTCTTACAATTTACCATTAATTTATAACCATTTAAACTATTAATTTATAACGTTTGACCTATTGATTTGAAGCATTTAAAATAATAATTTACACCATTTAATACATTGAATTACAACGTTTGAGTTGTTAATTCAGGGCCTTTGAATCATTAATTTATAACATTTACGCTACTTATTTGTAACATTTATACCATTTATTTACGACATTTAAAAGGTACATTTGTGATATCTGCAAACCGTTTCTGTTTGATGGACCGTTGGCATTTTGCCACGTGTATACCAACAGGTATGCAAGGAACACATTTACCCTCGTGCGACGTCAGTTGTGTTTCAACCAGTGTACAATGCAGATCGAAGAATTAAACTTTTACGAATTAACTTATTAATTTATAACATTGCGGCTATTAATTTGTATCATTCAAAGTATTAATTTACAGTGTCTACCTATTCTTTTCTTACAATTTACCATTAATTTATAACCATTTAAACTATTAATTTATAACGTTTGACCTATTGATTTGAAGCATTTAAAATAATAATTTACACCATTTAATACATTGAATTACAACGTTTGAGTTGTTAATTCAGGGCCTTTGAATCATTAATTTATAACATTTACGCTACTTATTTGTAACATTTATACCATTTATTTACGACATTTAAAAGGTACATTTGTGATATCTGCAAACCGTTTCTGTTTGATGGACCGTTGGCATTTTGCCACGTGTATACCAACAGGTATGCAAGGAACACATTTACCCTCGTGCGACGTCAGTTGTGTTTCAACCAGTGTACAATGCAGATCGAAGAATTAAACTTTTACGAATTAACTTATTAATTTATAACATTGCGGCTATTAATTTGTATCATTCAAAGTATTAATTTACAGTGTCTACCTATTCTTTTCTTACAATTTACCATTAATTTATAACCAATTAAACTATTAATTTATAACGTTTGACCTATTGATTTGAAGCATTTAAAATAATAATTTACACCATTTAATACATTGAATTACAACGTTTGAGTTGTTAATTCAGGGCCTTTGAATCATTAATTTATAACATTTACGCTACTTATTTGTAACATTTATACCATTTATTTACGACATTTAAAAGGTACATTTGTGATATCTGCAAACCGTATCTGTTTGATGGACCGTTGGCATTTTGCCACGTGTATACCAACAGCTATGCAAGGAACACATTTACCCTCGTGCGACGTCAGTTGTGTTTCAACCAGTGTACAATGCAGATCGAAGAATTAAACTTTTACGAATTAACTTATTAATTTATAACATTGCGGCTATTAATTTGCATCATTCAAAGTATTAATTTACAGTGTCTACCTATTCTTTTCTTACAATTTACCATTAATTTATAACCATTTAAACTATTAATTTATAACGTTTGACCTATTGATTTGAAGCATTTAAAATAATAATTTACACCATTTAATACATTGAATTACAACGTTTGAGTTGTTAATTCAGGGCCTTTGAATCATTAATTTATAACATTTACGCTACTTATTTGTAACATTTATACCATTTATTTACGACATTTAAAAGGTACATTTGTGATATCTGCAAACCGTTTCTGTTTGATCGACCGTTGGCATTTTGCCACGTGTATACCAACAGGTATGCAAGGAACACATTTACCCTCGTGCGACGTCAGTTGTGTTTCAAGCAGTGTACAATGCAGATCGAAGAATTAAACTTTTACGAATTAACTTATTAATTTATAACATTGCGGCTATTAATTTGTATCATTCAAAGTATTAATTTACAGTGTCTACCTATTCTTTTCTTACAATTTACCATTAATTTATAACCATTTAAACTATTAATTTATAACGTTTGACCTATTGATTTGAAGCATTTAAAATAATAATTTACACCATTTAATACATTGAATTACAACGTTTGAGTTGTTAATTCAGGGCCTTTGAATCATTAATTTATAACATTTACGCTACTTATTTGTAACATTTATACCATTTATTTACGACATTTAAAAGGTACATTTGTGATATCTGCAAACCGTTTCTGTTTGATGGACCGTTGGCATTTTGCCACGTGTATACCAACAGGTATGCAAGGAACACATTTACCCTCGTGCGACGTCAGTTGTGTTTCAACCAGTGTACAATGCAGATCGAAGAATTAAACTTTTACGAATTAACTTATTAATTTATAACATTGCGGCTATTAATTTGTATCATTCAAAGTATTAATTTACAGTGTCTACCTATTCTTTTCTTACAATTTACCATTAATTTATAACCATTTAAACTATTAATTTATAACGTTTGACCTATTGATTTGAAGCATTTAAAATAATAATTTACACCATTTAATACATTGAATTACAACGTTTGAGTTGTTAATTCAGGGCCTTTGAATCATTAATTTATAACATTTACGCTACTTATTTGTAACATTTATACCATTTATTTACGACATTTAAAAGGTACATTTGTGATATCTGCAAACCGTTTCTGTTTGATGGACCGTTGGCATTTTGCCACGTGTATACCAACAGGTATGCAAGGAACACATTTACCCTCGTGCGACGTCAGTTGTGTTTCAACCAGTGTACAATGCAGATCGAAGAATTAAACTTTTACGAATTAACTTATTAATTTATAGCATTGCGGCTATTAATTTGTATCATTCAAAGTATTAATTTACAGTGTCTACCTATTCTTTTCTTACAATTTACCATTAATTTATAACCATTTAAACTATTAATTTATAACGTTTGACCTATTGATTTGAAGCATTTAAAATAATAATTTACACCATTTAATACAATGAATTACAACGTTTGAGTTGTTAATTCAGGGCCTTTGAATCATTAATTTATAACATTTACGCTACTTATTTGTAACATTTATACCATTTATTTACGACATTTAAAAGGTACATTTGTGATATCTGCAAGCCGTTTCTGTTTGATCGACCGTTGGCATTTTGCCACGTGTATACCAACAGGTATGCAAGGAACACATTTACCCTTGTGCGACGTCAGTTGTGTTTCAAGCAGTGTACAATGCAGATCGAAGAATTAAACTTTTACGAATTAACTTATTAATTTATAACATTGCGGCTATTAATTTGTATCATTCAAAGTATTAATTTACAGTGTCTACCTATTCTTTTCTTACAATTTACCATTAATTTATAACCATTTAAACTATTAATTTATAACGTTTGACCTATTGATTTGAAGCATTTAAAGTAATAATTTACACCATTTACTACATTGAATTACAACGTTTGAGTTGTTAATTCAGGGCCTTTGAATCATTAATTTATAACATTTACGCTATTCATTTGTAACATTTATACCATTTATTTACGACATTTAAAAGGTACATTTGTGATATCTGCAAACCGTTTCTGTTTGATGGACCGTTGGCATTTTGCCACGTGTATACCAACAGGTATGCAAGGAACACATTTACCCTCGTGCGACGTCAGTTGTGTTTCAAGCAGTGTACAATGCAGATCGAAGAATTAAACTTTTACGAATTAACTTATTAATTTATAACATTGCGGCTATTAATTTGTATCATTCAAAGTATTAATTTACAGTGTCTACCTATTCTTTTCTTACAATTTACCATTAATTTATAACCATTTAAACTATTAATTTATAACGTTTGACCTATTGATTTGAAGCATTTAAAATAATAATTTACACCATTTAATACATTGAATTACAACGTTTGAGTTGTTAATTCAGGGCCTTTGAATCATTAATTTATAACATTTACGCTACTTATTTGTAACATTTATACCATTTATTTACGACATTTAAAAGGTACATTTGTGATATCTGCAAACCGTTTCTGTTTGTTCGACCGTTGGCATTTTGCCACGTGTATACCAACAGGTATGCAAGGAACACATTTACCCTCGTGCGACGTCAGTTGTGTTTCAAGCAGTGTACAATGCAGATCGAAGAATTAAACTTTTACGAATTAACTTATTAATTTATAACATTGCGGCTATTAATTTGTATCATTCAAAGTATTAATTTACAGTGTCTACCTATTCTTTTCTTACAATTTACCATTAATTTATAACCATTTAAACTATTAATTTATAACGTTTGACCTATTGATTTGAAGCATTTAAAATAATAATTTACACCATTTAATACATTGAATTACAACGTTTGAGTTGTTAATTCAGGGCCTTTGAATCATTAATTTATAACATTTACGCTACTTATTTGTAACATTTATACCATTTATTTACGACATTTAAAAGGTACATTTGTGATATCTGCAAACCGTTTCTGTTTGATGGACCGTTGGCATTTTGCCACGTGTATACCAACAGGTATGCAAGGAACACATTTACCCTCGTGCGACGTCAGTTGTGTTTCAACCAGTGTACAATGCAGATCGAAGAATTAAACTTTTACGAATTAACTTATTAATTTATAACATTGCGGCTATTAATTTGTATCATTCAAAGTATTAATTTACAGTGTCTACCTATTCTTTTCTTACAATTTACCATTAATTTATAACCATTTAAACTATTAATTTATAACGTTTGACCTATTGATTTGAAGCATTTAAAATAATAATTTACACCATTTAATACATTGAATTACAACGTTTGAGTTGTTAATTCAGGGCCTTTGAATCATTAATTTATAACATTTACGCTACTTATTTGTAACATTTATACCATTTATTTACGACATTTAAAAGGTACATTTGTGATATCTGCAAACCGTTTCTGTTTGATGGACCGTTGGCATTTTGCCACGTGTATACCAACAGATATGCAAGGAACACATTTACCCTCGTGCGACGTCAGTTGTGTTTCAACCAGTGTACAATGCAGATCGAAGAATTAAACTTTTACGAATTAACTTATTAATTTATAGCATTGCGGCTATTAATTTGTATCATTCAAAGTATTAATTTACAGTGTCTACCTATTCTTTTCTTACAATTTACCATTAATTTATAACCATTTAAACTATTAATTTATAACGTTTGACCTATTGATTTGAAGCATTTAAAATAATAATTTACACCATTTAATACAATGAATTACAACGTTTGAGTTGTTAATTCAGGGCCTTTGAATCATTAATTTATAACATTTACGCTACTTATTTGTAACATTTATACCATTTATTTACGACATTTAAAAGGTACATTTGTGATATCTGCAAACCGTTTCTGTTTGATCGACCGTTGGCATTTTGCCACGTGTATACCAACAGGTATGCAAGGAACACATTTACCCTTGTGCGACGTCAGTTGTGTTTCAAGCAGTGTACAATGCAGATCGAAGAATTAAACTTTTACGAATTAACTTATTAATTTATAACATTGCGGCTATTAATTTGTATCATTCAAAGTATTAATTTACAGTGTCTACCTATTCTTTTCTTACAATTTACCATTAATTTATAACCATTTAAACTATTAATTTATAACGTTTGACCTATTGATTTGAAGCATTTAAAATAATAATTTACACCATTTAATACATTGAATTACAACGTTTGAGTTGTTAATTCAGGGCCTTTGAATCATTAATTTATAACATTTACGCTACTTATTTGTAACATTTATACCATTTATTTACGACATTTAAAAGGTACATTTGTGATATCTGCAAACCGTTTCTGTTTGATGGACCGTTGGCATTTTGCCACGTGTATACCAACAGATATGCAAGGAACACATTTACCCTCGTGCGACGTCAGTTGTGTTTCAACCAGTGTACAATGCAGATCGAAGAATTAAACTTTTACGAATTAACTTATTAATTTATAGCATTGCGGCTATTAATTTGTATCATTCAAAGTATTAATTTACAGTGTCTACCTATTCTTTTCTTACAATTTACCATTAATTTATAACCATTTAAACTATTAATTTATAACGTTTGACCTATTGATTTGAAGCATTTAAAATAATAATTTACACCATTTAATACAATGAATTACAACGTTTGAGTTGTTAATTCAGGGCCTTTGAATCATTAATTTATAACATTTACGCTACTTATTTGTAACATTTATACCATTTATTTACGACATTTAAAAGGTACATTTGTGATATCTGCAAACCGTTTCTGTTTGATCGACCGTTGGCATTTTGCCACGTGTATACCAACAGGTATGCAAGGAACACATTTACCCTTGTGCGACGTCAGTTGTGTTTCAAGCAGTGTACAATGCAGATCGAAGAATTAAACTTTTACGAATTAACTTATTAATTTATAACATTGCGGCTATTAATTTGTATCATTCAAAGTATTAATTTACAGTGTCTACCTATTCTTTTCTTACAATTTACCATTAATTTATAACCATTTAAACTATTAATTTATAACGTTTGACCTATTGATTTGAAGCATTTAAAGTAATAATTTACACCATTTACTACATTGAATTACAACGTTTGAGTTGTTAATTCAGGGCCTTTGAATCATTAATTTATAACATTTACGCTATTTATTTGTAACATTTATACCATTTATTTACGACATTTAAAAGGTACATTTGTGATATCTGCAAACCGTTTCTGTTTGATGGACCGTTGGCATTTTGCCACGTGTATACCAACAGGTATGCAAGGAACACATTTACCCTCGTGCGACGTCAGTTGTGTTTCAAGCAGTGTACAATGCAGATCGAAGAATTAAACTTTTACGAATTAACTTATTAATTTATAACATTGCGGCTATTAATTTGTATCATTCAAAGTATTAATTTACAGTGTCTACCTATTCTTTTCTTACAATTTACCATTAATTTATAACCATTTAAACTATTAATTTATAACGTTTGACCTATTGATTTGAAGCATTTAAAGTAATAATTTACACCATTTACTACATTGAATTACAACGTTTGAGTTGTTAATTCAGGGCCTTTGAATCATTAATTTATAACATTTACGCTATTTATTTGTAACATTTATACCATTTATTTACGACATTTAAAAGGTACATTTGTGATATCTGCAAACCGTTTCTGTTTGATCGACCGTTGGCATTTTGCCACGTGTATACCAACAGGTATGCAAGGAACACATTTACCCTCGTGCGACGTCAGTTGTGTTTCAACCAGTGTACAATGCAGATCGAAGAATTAAACTTTTACGAAATAACTTATTAATTTATAACATTGCGGCTATTAATTTGTATCATTCAAAGTATTAATTTACAGTGTCTACCTATTCTTTTCTTACAATTTACCATTAATTTATAACCATTTAAACTATTAATTTATAACGTTTGACCTATTGATTTGAAGCATTTAAAATAATAATTTACACCATTTAATACATTGAATTACAACGTTTGAGTTGTTAATTCAGGGCCTTTGAATCATTAATTTATAACATTTACGCTACTTATTTGTAACATTTATACCATTTATATACGACATTTAAATGGTACATTTGTGATATCTGCAAACCGTATCTGTTTGATCGACCGTTGGCATTTTGCCACGTGTATACCAACAGGTATGCAAGGAACACATTTACCCTCGTGCGACGTCAGTTGTGTTTCAACCAGTGTACAATGCAGATCGAAGAATTAAACTTTTACGAATTAACTTATTAATTTATAACATTGCGGCTATTAATTTGTATCATTCAAAGTATTAATTTACAGTGTCTACCTATTCTTTTCTTACAATTTACCATTAATTTATAACCATTTAAACTATTAATTTATAACGTTTGACCTATTGATTTGAAGCATTTAAAATAATAATTTACACCATTTAATACATTGAATTACAACGTTTGAGTTGTTAATTCAGGGCCCTTGAATCATTAATTTATAACATTTACGCTACTTATTTGTAACATTTATACCATTTATTTACGACATTTAAAAGGTACATTTGTGATATCTGCAAACCGTTTCTGTTTGATCGACCGTTGGCATTTTGCCACGTGTATACCAACAGGTATGCAAGGAACACATTTACCCTCGTGCGACGTCAGTTGTGTTTCAACCAGTGTACAATGCAGATCGAAGAATTAAACTTTTACGAATTAACTTATTAATTTATAACATTGCGGCTATTAATTTGTATCATTCAAAGTATTAATTTACAGTGTCTACCTATTCTTTTCTTACAATTTACCATTAATTTATAACCATTTAAACTATTAATTTATAACGTTTGACCTATTGATTTGAAGCATTTAAAATAATAATTTACACCATTTAATACATTGAATTACAACGTTTGAGTTGTTAATTCAGGGCCCTTGAATCATTAATTTATAACATTTACGCTACTTATTTGTAACATTTATACCATTTATTTACGACATTTAAAAGGTACATTTGTGATATCTGCAAACCGTTTCTGTTTGATCGACCGTTGGCATTTTGCCACGTGTATACCAACAGGTATGCAAGGAACACATTTACCCTCGTGCGACGTCAGTTGTGTTTCAACCAGTGTACAATGCAGATCGAAGAATTAAACTTTTACGAATTAACTTATTAATTTATAACATTGCGGCTATTAATTTGTATCATTCAAAGTATTAATTTACAGTGTCTACCTATTCTTTTCTTACAATTTACCATTAATTTATAACCATTTAAACTATTAATTTATAACGTTTGACCTATTGATTTGAAGCATTTAAAATAATAATTTACACCATTTAATACATTGAATTACAACGTTTGAGTTGTTAATTCAGGGCCTTTGAATCATTAATTTATAACATTTACGCTATTTATTTGTAACATTTATACCATTTATTTACGACATTTAAAAGGTATATTTGTGATATCTGCAAACCGTTTCTGTTTGATGGACCGTTTGCATTTTACCACGTGTATACCAACAGGTATGCAAGGAACACATTTACCCTCGTGCGACGTCAGTTGTGTTTCAACCAGTGTACAATGCAGATCGAAGAATTAAACTTTTACGAATTAACTTATTAATTTATAACATTGCGGCTATTAATTTGTATCATTCAAAGTATTAATTTACAGTGTCTACCTATTCTTTTCTTACAATTTACCATTAATTTATAACCATTTAAACTATTAATTTATAACGTTTGACCTATTGATTTGAAGCATTTAAAATAATAATTTACACCATTTAATACATTGAATTACAACGTTTGAGTTGTTAATTCAGGGCCTTTGAATCATTAATTTATAACATTTACGCTACTTATTTGTAACATTTATACCATTTATTTACGACATTTAAAAGGTACATTTGTGATATCTGCAAACCGTTTCTGTTTGATCGATCGTTGGCATTTTGCCACGTGTATACCAACAGGTATGCAAGGAACACATTTACCCTCGTGCGACGTCAGTTGTGTTTCAACCATTGTACAATGCAGATCGAAGAATTAAACTTTTACGAATTAACTTATTAATTTATAACATTGCGGCTATTAATTTGTATCATTCAAAGTATTAATTTACAGTGTCTACCTATTCTTTTCTTACAATTTACCATTAATTTATAACCATTTAAACTATTAATTTATAACGTTTGACCTATTGATTTGAAGCATTTAAAATAATAATTTACACCATTTAATACATTGAATTACAACGTTTGAGTTGTTAATTCAGGGCCTTTGAATCATTAATTTATAACATTTACGCTACTTATTTGTAACATTTATACCATTTATTTACGACATTTAAAAGGTACATTTGTGATATCTGCAAACCGTTTCTGTTTGATCGACCGTTGGCATTTTGCCACGTGTATACCAACAGGTATGCAAGGAACACATTTACCCTTGTGCGACGTCAGTTGTGTTTCAAGCAGTGTACAATGCAGATCGAAGAATTAAACTTTTACGAATTAACTTATTAATTTATAACATTGCGGTTATTAATTTGTATCATTCAATGTATTAATTTACAGTGTCTACCTATTCTTTTCTTACAATTTACCATTAATTTATAACCATTTAAACTATTAATTTATAACGTTTGACCTATAGATTTGAAGCATTTAAAATAATAATTTACACCATTTAATACATTGAATTACAACGTTTGAGTTGTTAATTCAGGGCCTTTGTATCATTAATTTATAACATTTACGCTACTTATTTGTAACATTTATACCATTTATTTACGACATTTAAAAGGTACATTTGTGATATCTGCAAACAGTTTCTGTTTGATGGACCGTTGGCATTTTGCCACGTGTATACCAACAGGTATGCAAGGAACACATTTACCCTCGTGCGACGTCAGTTGTGTTTCAAGCAGTGTACAATGCAGATCGAAGAATTAAACTTTTACGAATTAACTTATTAATTTATAACATTGCGGCTATTAATTTGTATCATTCAAAGTATTAATTTACAGTGTCTACCTATTCTTTTCTTACAATTTACCATTAATTTATAACCATTTAAACTATTAATTTATAACGTTTGACCTATTGATTTGAAGCATTTAAAATAATAATTTACACCATTTAATACATTGAATTACAACGTTTGAGTTGTTAATTCAGGGCCTTTGTATCATTAATTTATAACATTTACGCTACTTATTTGTAACATTTATACCATTTATTTACGACATTTAAAAGGTACATTTGTGATATCTGCAAACCGTTTCTGTTTGATGGACCGTTGGCATTTTGCCACGTGTATACCAACAGGTATGCAAGGAACACATTTACCCTCGTGCGACGTCAGTTGTGTTTCAAGCAGTGTACAATGCAGATCGAAGAATTAAACTTTTACGAATTAACTTATTAATTTATAACATTGCGGCTATTAATTTGTATCATTCAAAGTATTAATTTACAGTGTCTACCTATTCTTTTCTTACAATTTACCATTAATTTATAACCATTTAAACTATTAATTTATAA
The DNA here is from genome assembly GCF_040668555.2 of Bombus flavifrons. NCBI lineage: Eukaryota > Metazoa > Arthropoda > Insecta > Hymenoptera > Apidae > Bombus > Bombus flavifrons. The sequence continues at coordinate 12,803,892 of NC_138454.1, forward strand.
CGTTTGACCTATTGATTTGAAGCATTTAAAATAATAATTTACACCATTTAATACATTGAATTACAACGTTTGAGTTGTTAATTCAGGGCCTTTGAATCATTAATTTATAACATTTACGCTACTTATTTGTAACATTTATACCATTTATTTACGACATTTAAAAGGTACATTTGTGATATCTGCAAACCGTTTCTGTTTGATCGACCGTTGGCATTTTGCCACGTGTATACCAACAGGTATGCAAGGAACACATTTACCCTCGTGCGACGTCAGTTGTGTTTCAACCAGTGTACAATGCGGATCGAAGAATTAAACTTTTACGAATTAACTTATTAATTTATAACATTGCGGCTATTAATTTGTATCATTCAAAGTATTAATTTACAGTGTCTACCTATTCTTTTCTTACAATTTACCATTAATTTATAACCATTTAAACTATTAATTTATAACGTTTGACCTATTGATTTGAAGCATTTAAAATAATAATTTACACCATTTAATACATTGAATTACAACGTTTGAGTTGTTAATTCAGGGCCTTTGAATCATTAATTTATAACATTTACGCTACTTATTTGTAACATTTATACCATTTATTTACGACATTTAAAAGGTACATTTGTGATATCTGCAAACCGTTTCTGTTTGATGGACCGTTGGCATTTTGCCACGTGTATACCAACAGGTATGCAAGGAACACATTTACCCTCGTGCGACGTCAGTTGTGTTTCAAGCAGTGTACAATGCAGATCGAAGAATTAAACTTTTACGAATTAACTTATTAATTTATAACATTGCGGCTATTAATTTGTATCATTCAAAGTATTAATTTACAGTGTCTACCTATTCTTTTCTTACAATTTACCATTAATTTAGAACCATTTAAACTATTAATTTATAACGTTTGACCTATTGATTTGAAGCATTTAAAATAATAATTTACACCATTTAATACATTGAATTACAACGTTTGAGTTGTTAATTCAGGGCCTTTGAATCATTAATTTATAACATTTACGCTACTTATTTGTAACATTTATACCATTTATTTACGACATTTAAAAGGTACATTTGTGATATCTTCAAACCGTTTCTGTTTGATCGACCGTTGGCATTTTGCCACGTGTATACCAACAGGTATGCAAGGAACACATTTACCCTCGTGCGACGTCAGTTGTGTTTCAACCAGTGTACAATGCAGATCGAAGAATTAAACTTTTACGAATTAACTTATTAATTTATAACATTGCGGCTATTAATTTGTATCATTCAATGTATTAATTTACAGTGTCTACCTATTCTTTTCTTACAATTTACCATTAATTTATAACCATTTAAACTATTAATTTATAACGTTTGACCTATTGATTTGAAGCATTTAAAATAATAATTTACACCATTTAATACATTGAATTACAACGTTTGAGTTGTTAATTCAGGGCCTTTGAATCATTAATTTATAACATTTACGCTACTTATTTGTAACATTTATACCATTTATTTACGACATTTAAAAGGTACATTTGTGATATCTGCAAACCGTTTCTGTTTGATGGACCGTTGGCATTTTGCCACGTGTATACCAACAGGTATGCAAGGAACACATTTACCCTCGTGCGACGTCAGTTGTGTTTCAAGCAGTGTACAATGCAGATCGAAGAATTAAACTTTTACGAATTAACTTATTAATTTATAACATTGCGGCTATTAATTTGTATCATTCAAAGTATTAATTTACAGTGTCTACCTATTCTTTTCTTACAATTTACCATTAATTTATAACCATTTAAACTATTAATTTATAACGTTTGACCTATTGATTTGAAGCATTTAAAATAATAATTTACACCATTTAATACATTGAATTACAACGTTTGAGTTGTTAATTCAGGGCCTTTGAATCATTAATTTATAACATTTACGCTACTTATTTGTAACATTTATACCATTTATTTACGACATTTAAAAGGTACATTTGTGATATCTTCAAACCGTTTCTGTTTGATCGACCGTTGGCATTTTGCCACGTGTATACCAACAGGTATGCAAGGAACACATTTACCCTCGTGCGACGTCAGTTGTGTTTCAACCAGTGTACAATGCAGATCGAAGAATTAAACTTTTACGAATTAACTTATTAATTTATAACATTGCGGCTATTAATTTGTATCATTCAAAGTATTAATTTACAGTGTCTACCTATTCTTTTCTTACAATTTACCATTAATTTATAACCATTTAAACTATTAATTTATAACGTTTGACCTATTGATTTGAAGCATTTAAAATAATAATTTACACCATTTAATACATTGAATTACAACGTTTGAGTTGTTAATTCAGGGCCTTTGAATCATTAATTTATAACATTTACGCTACTTATTTGTAACATTTATACCATTTATTTACGACATTTAAAAGGTACATTTGTGATATCTGCAAACCGTTTCTGTTTGATGGACCGTTGGCATTTTGCCACGTGTATACCAACAGGTATGCAAGGAACACATTTACCCTCGTGCGACGTCAGTTGTGTTTCAACCAGTGTACAATGCAGATCGAAGAATTAAACTTTTACGAATTAACTTATTAATTTATAACATTGCGGCTATTAATTTGTATCATTCAAAGTATTAATTTACAGTGTCTACCTATTCTTTTCTTACAATTTACCATTAATTTAGAACCATTTAAACTATTAATTTATAACGTTTGACCTATTGATTTGAAGCATTTAAAATAATAATTTACACCATTTAATACATTGAATTACAACGTTTGAGTTGTTAATTCAGGGCCTTTGAATCATTAATTTATAACATTTACGCTACTTATTTGTAACATTTATACCATTTATTTACGACATTTAAAAGGTACATTTGTGATATCTTCAAACCGTTTCTGTTTGATCGACCGTTGGCATTTTGCCACGTGTATACCAACAGGTATGCAAGGAACACATTTACCCTCGTGCGACGTCAGTTGTGTTTCAACCAGTGTACAATGCAGATCGAAGAATTAAACTTTTACGAATTAACTTATTAATTTATAACATTGCGGCTATTAATTTGTATCATTCAATGTATTAATTTACAGTGTCTACCTATTCTTTTCTTACAATTTACCATTAATTTATAACCATTTAAACTATTAATTTATAACGTTTGACCTATTGATTTGAAGCATTTAAAATAATAATTTACACCATTTAATACATTGAATTACAACGTTTGAGTTGTTAATTCAGGGCCTTTGAATCATTAATTTATAACATTTACGCTACTTATTTGTAACATTTATACCATTTATTTACGACATTTAAAAGGTACATTTGTGATATCTGCAAACCGTTTCTGTTTGATGGACCGTTGGCATTTTGCCACGTGTATACCAACAGGTATGCAAGGAACACATTTACCCTCGTGCGACGTCAGTTGTGTTTCAAGCAGTGTACAATGCAGATCGAAGAATTAAACTTTTACGAATTAACTTATTAATTTATAACATTGCGGCTATTAATTTGTATCATTCAAAGTATTAATTTACAGTGTCTACCTATTCTTTTCTTACAATTTACCATTAATTTATAACCATTTAAACTATTAATTTATAACGTTTGACCTATTGATTTGAAGCATTTAAAATAATAATTTACACCATTTAATACATTGAATTACAACGTTTGAGTTGTTAATTCAGGGCCTTTGAATCATTAATTTATAACATTTACGCTACTTATTTGTAACATTTATACCATTTATTTACGACATTTAAAAGGTACATTTGTGATATCTTCAAACCGTTTCTGTTTGATCGACCGTTGGCATTTTGCCACGTGTATACCAACAGGTATGCAAGGAACACATTTACCCTCGTGCGACGTCAGTTGTGTTTCAACCAGTGTACAATGCAGATCGAAGAATTAAACTTTTACGAATTAACTTATTAATTTATAACATTGCGGCTATTAATTTGTATCATTCAAAGTATTAATTTACAGTGTCTACCTATTCTTTTCTTACAATTTACCATTAATTTATAACCATTTAAACTATTAATTTATAACGTTTGACCTATTGATTTGAAGCATTTAAAATAATAATTTACACCATTTAATACATTGAATTACAACGTTTGAGTTGTTAATTCAGGGCCTTTGAATCATTAATTTATAACATTTACGCTACTTATTTGTAACATTTATACCATTTATTTACGACATTTAAAAGGTACATTTGTGATATCTGCAAACCGTTTCTGTTTGATGGACCGTTGGCATTTTGCCACGTGTATACCAACAGGTATGCAAGGAACACATTTACCCTCGTGCGACGTCAGTTGTGTTTCAAGCAGTGTACAATGCAGATCGAAGAATTAAACTTTTACGAATTAACTTATTAATTTATAACATTGCGGCTATTAATTTGTATCATTCAAAGTATTAATTTACAGTGTCTACCTATTCTTTTCTTACAATTTACCATTAATTTATAACCATTTAAACTATTAATTTATAACGTTTGACCTATTGATTTGAAGCATTTAAAGTAATAATTTACACCATTTACTACATTGAATTACAACGTTTGAGTTGTTAATTCAGGGCCTTTGAATCATTAATTTATAACATTTACGCTATTTATTTGTAACATTTATACCATTTATACCATTTATTTACGACATTTAAAAGGTACATTTGTGATATCTGCAAACCGTTTCTGTTTGATCGACCGTTGGCATTTTGCCACGTGTATACCAACAGGTATGCAAGGAACACATTTACCCTCGTGCGACGTCAGTTGTGTTTCAACCAGTGTACAATGCAGATCGAAGAATTAAACTTTTACGAAATAACTTATTAATTTATAACATTGCGGCTATTAATTTGTATCATTCAAAGTATTAATTTACAGTGTCTACCTATTCTTTTCTTACAATTTACCATTAATTTATAACCATTTAAACTATTAATTTATAACGTTTGACCTATTGATTTGAAGCATTTAAAATAATAATTTACACCATTTAATACATTGAATTACAACGTTTGAGTTGTTAATTCAGGGCCTTTGAATCATTAATTTATAACATTTACGCTACTTATTTGTAACATTTATACCATTTATATACGACATTTAAATGGTACATTTGTGATATCTGCAAACCGTATCTGTTTGATCGACCGTTGGCATTTTGCCACGTGTATACCAACAGGTATGCAAGGAACACATTTACCCTCGTGCGACGTCAGTTGTGTTTCAACCAGTGTACAATGCAGATCGAAGAATTAAACTTTTACGAATTAACTTATTAATTTATAACATTGCGGCTATTAATTTGTATCATTCAAAGTATTAATTTACAGTGTCTACCTATTCTTTTCTTACAATTTACCATTAATTTATAACCATTTAAACTATTAATTTATAACGTTTGACCTATTGATTTGAAGCATTTAAAATAATAATTTACACCATTTAATACATTGAATTACAACGTTTGAGTTGTTAATTCAGGGCCCTTGAATCATTAATTTATAACATTTACGCTACTTATTTGTAACATTTATACCATTTATTTACGACATTTAAAAGGTACATTTGTGATATCTGCAAACCGTTTCTGTTTGATCGACCGTTGGCATTTTGCCACGTGTATACCAACAGGTATGCAAGGAACACATTTACCCTCGTGCGACGTCAGTTGTGTTTCAACCAGTGTACAATGCAGATCGAAGAATTAAACTTTTACGAATTAACTTATTAATTTATAACATTGCGGCTATTAATTTGTATCATTCAAAGTATTAATTTACAGTGTCTACCTATTCTTTTCTTACAATTTACCATTAATTTATAACCATTTAAACTATTAATTTATAACGTTTGACCTATTGATTTGAAGCATTTAAAATAATAATTTACACCATTTAATACATTGAATTACAACGTTTGAGTTGTTAATTCAGGGCCCTTGAATCATTAATTTATAACATTTACGCTACTTATTTGTAACATTTATACCATTTATTTACGACATTTAAAAGGTACATTTGTGATATCTGCAAACCGTTTCTGTTTGATCGACCGTTGGCATTTTGCCACGTGTATACCAACAGGTATGCAAGGAACACATTTACCCTCGTGCGACGTCAGTTGTGTTTCAACCAGTGTACAATGCAGATCGAAGAATTAAACTTTTACGAATTAACTTATTAATTTATAACATTGCGGCTATTAATTTGTATCATTCAAAGTATTAATTTACAGTGTCTACCTATTCTTTTCTTACAATTTACCATTAATTTATAACCATTTAAACTATTAATTTATAACGTTTGACCTATTGATTTGAAGCATTTAAAATAATAATTTACACCATTTAATACATTGAATTACAACGTTTGAGTTGTTAATTCAGGGCCTTTGAATCATTAATTTATAACATTTACGCTACTTATTTGTAACATTTATACCATTTATTTACGACATTTAAAAGGTACATTTGTGATATCTGCAAACCGTTTCTGTTTGATCGATCGTTGGCATTTTGCCACGTGTATACCAACAGGTATGCAAGGAATACATTTACCCTCGTGCGACGTCAGTTGTGTTTCAACCATTGTACAATGCAGATCGAAGAATTAAACTTTTACGAATTAACTTATTAATTTATAACATTGCGGCTATTAATTTGTATCATTCAAAGTATTAATTTACAGTGTCTACCTATTCTTTTCTTACAATTTACCATTAATTTATAACCATTTAAACTGTTAGTTTATAACGTTTGACCTATTGATTTGAAGCATTTAAAATAATAATTTACACCATTTAATACATTGAATTACAACGTTTGAGTTGTTAATTCAGGGCCTTTGAATCATTAATTTATAACATTTACGCTACTTATTTGTAACATTTATACCATTTATTTACGACATTTAAAAGGTACATTTGTGATATCTGCAAACCGTTTCTGTTTGATCGACCGTTGGCATTTTGCCACGTGTATACCAACAGGTATGCAAGGAACACATTTACCCTCGTGCGACGTCAGTTGTGTTTCAACCAGTGTACAATGCAGATCGAAGAATTAAACTTTTACGAATTAACTTATTAATTTATAACATTGCGGCTATTAATTTGTATCATTCAAAGTATTAATTTACAGTGTCTACCTATTCTTTTCTTACAATTTACCATTAATTTATAACCATTTAAACTATTAATTTATAACGTTTGACCTATTGATTTGAAGCATTTAAAATAATAATTTACACCATTTAATACATTGAATTACAACGTTTGAGTTGTTAATTCAGGGCCTTTGAATCATTAATTTATAACATTTACGCTACTTATTTGTAACATTTATACCATTTATTTACGACATTTAAAAGGTACATTTGTGATATCTGCAAACCGTTTCTGTTTGATCGATCGTTGGCATTTTGCCACGTGTATACCAACAGGTATGCAAGGAACACATTTACCCTCGTGCGACGTCAGTTGTGTTTCAACCATTGTACAATGCAGATCGAAGAATTAAACTTTTACGAATTAACTTATTAATTTATAACATTGCGGCTATTAATTTGTATCATTCAAAGTATTAATTTACAGTGTCTACCTATTCTTTTCTTACAATTTACCATTAATTTATAACCATTTAAACTATTAATTTATGACGTTTGACCTATTGATTTGAAGCATTTAAAATAATAATTTACACCATTTAATACATTGAATTACAACGTTTGAGTTGTTAATTCAGGGCCTTTGAATCATTAATTTATAACATTTACGCTACTTATTTGTAACATTTATACCATTTATTTACGACATTTAAAAGGTACATTTGTGATATCTGCAAACCGTTTCTGTTTGGTCGACCGTTGGCATTTTGCCACGTGTATACCAACAGGTATGCAAGGAACACATTTACCCTCGTGCGACGTCAGTTGTGTTTCAACCAGTGTACAATGCAGATCGAAGAATTAAACTTTTACGAATTAACTTATTAATTTATAACATTGCGGCTATTAATTTGTATCATTCAAAGTATTAATTTACAGTGTCTACCTATTCGCCTGGCCTCAGGGTCGTCGAGGCCGTCCTACCAAACTGGGACGATTGGTTGGACGGCGGCGGGCCCGCCCTGACCTATATGGCGACGCACGTACTTACCGGGCATGGATGCTTCGGTGAGTGTCTGCACAGGATAGGACGGGAGGCGACAGCGCGTTGCCAGCATTGCAACGCGGGCGTGGTCTCGGCGCAACACACGCTGGAGCACTGTCCGGCGTGGGTGTTGCCTCGCAGCGCCTTCCATTCTGAGATAGGGGGAGACCTCTCTCCGCCGGCGGTGTTTGGCGGGCTGCTGGCGAACGAGAGGAGTTGGAAGGAGGTCGCCACATTCTGCGAGCAGGTGACGCTGCGGAAGGAGGTGGCGGATAGCGAGAGAGAGAACGGAATTCCCATCCCGAAAGGATAGTCGGACGGCGTTGAGGGGGGGGGGGGCGTGGGAACGCCACTTCCAGGCGAGCTCGGACCGCTTCGCCGTCAGGTGGGTCTTAGGCGTCGGCCGCTTCGGCGCCACGGTGCCGCTGAATCGCCTGGTTGGGGAACCAGGAGGTCTTGCATGGCGGCCCGTCGGGGATGGCGCGATGCGCGGTGGCAACATTGCAACGGGGGCGTGGACTCGGCGCAACACACGCTGGAGCACTGTCCGGCGTGGGCGTTGCCTCGCAGCGCTCTCGATTCTGAGATAGGGGGAGACATTTCTCCGCCGGCGGTGTTTGGTGCGCTGCTGGTGAACGAGAGGAGTTGGAAGGAGGTCGCCACATTCTGCGAGCAGGTGACGCTGCGGAAGGAGGTGGCGGATAGCGAGAGAGAGAACGGAATTCCCATCCCGAAAGGATAGGCGGACGGCGGCGGCGTGGGGGTGGGGGGCGTGGGCACGCCACTTCCATGCGAGCTCGGACCGCTTCGCCGTCAGGTGGGTCTTAGGCGTCGGTGGCCGCGCATCGCGCCGTTAGTTATAATTGCATAACTCGAGGTGGACTCGGCGCGGTGGGGACTCGTGATGACATGCTAATGAGCGTTTCTAGGGTCCTCTCCGTAATGCGCCAGGTACGGCCACCGTGGAGGTTTTAGCCGGTACGAATCCGGCACTACCCAACGCTCTCTCCCCGGAGGGCGCGGGGCGCCAATGAAGGTTTCCTCCACGAAAAAAAAAAAAAAAAAAAAGTAAAAAAAATATCAAACAACAACATTGTAACTACTAATTTATAACGTCTAAAACATTAATTTACAACACTTAAGCTATTAATTTATAACATTTAAGCTATTAATTTACAACATCTAAGCCATTAATTTACAACATTTAAACTGTTAATTTATAACATTTAAGCCATTAATTTATAACATTTAAGGAATTAATTTATAACGTCTAAACTATTAATTTGTAACATTTATGCTATTAATTTATAACATTTAAGCTCTTAATTTATAACATTTAAATTATGAATTTCTAACATTTAAGCCATTAATTTCTAACATTTAAACTATTAATTTATAACGTCTAAGCCATTAATTTATAACATTTAAGCACATAATTAACAACGATTAAACTATTAATTTATAACAATTGAAACATTAATTGGCAACATTTAAAACATTAATTAATAAGAATCAAACCATTCCTCGAGGAATCAGTAAGTCTCCCGCTAATAGCCCAATACATCGATAGATTTGACGAAGAAATACCTAACCGCGATTACAGCCAATTAGATCATATTATTTACTACATAATTAATAACTGTATCACGTACAGCGATGAAGGCGGTATTGAAGAAATAAAGCCATTTTATGTTACAACTATAACGAGTAAATCTACTCGTTTAACTTGAGAAGAATTAAAAAGGTACCTGACTTCTAAATAGGCATTAAATAAGAATCTTAAATATCGCAAACAGTGATGTAGGTGTTATTCAAGAAAAAAGGTCATTTTATTTTTTAATTAGCAGGAGTAAATAAACGAATATCGATAATATAATATAACGCTTAATATGAATGTTATCTGCCTGATTATTTAATAGCTTAACTTATTTCACAGTAACGTCATCGACTGCCCTTAGGCTCTTTTCCCTTTTTGTACAAACTAATTGATAGTCGAAAACTAGTATCAAGGAGGTGTGAATTTAGGCATAGTTTGTAGAAACTATTAAAATGATAAAAATGGATATCGTATTAAATCGTTAAAGATGCCAATTTACGATAAAAATTAAAAAGTCGTTCAATTTGATTTTGTTATAATGGAAAAACCGCCTCCTGCTATGTCAAAAAATCGTTACCGTTTGATTAACAAACCGACGCCTTGTTAAGTTATATAAGGAACACGGAAGTCGCGCGCGAGCTCTTTTGTGTCTGAAATTCCGGAGAGTGAACATCGAAGAAGAACATAAATATCAGGTAAGTAAGAAAAAATATCAAACAACAACATTGTAACGAGTAATTTATAACGTCTAAACCATTAATTTACAACACTTAAGCTATTAATTTATAACATTCAAGCCATTAATTTATAATATTTAAGGAATTAATTTATAACGTCTAAACTATTAATTTATAACATTTACGTTATTAATTTATAACATTCAAGCTATTAATTTATAACATTTAAACTGTTAATTTATAACATTTAAGCCATTAATTTATAACATTTAAGCTATTAATTTACAACATCTAAGTCATTAATTTACAACATCTAAGTCATTAATTTACAACATTTAAACTGTCATTTTATACATTTAAGCTATTAATTTATAACATTTAAGCTATTAATTTGCAACATCTAAGCCATTAATTTACAACATTTAAACTGTTATTTTATACATTTATGCCATTAATTTATAACATTTAAGCTATTAATTAACAACATCTAAGCCATTAATTTACAACATTTAAACTGTTATTTTATACATTTAAGCTATTAATTTATAACATTTAAGCTATTAATTTATAACATTTAAACTGTTAATTTATAACATTTAAGCCATTAATTTATAACATTTAAGCTATTAATTTACAACATCTAAGTCATTAATTTACAACATTTAAACTGTTATTTTATACATTTAAGCTATTAATTTATAACATTTAAACTATTAATTATTAACATTTAAGCCATTAATTTCTAACATTTAAACTATTAATTTATAACATTCAAGCCATTAATTTATAATATTTAAGGAATTAATTTATAACGTCTAAACTATTAATTTAGAACATTTATGCTGTTAATTTATAACATCTAAGCCATTAATTTACTACATCTAAGCCATTAATTTTCATCATTTAAACTGTTATTTTATACATTTAAGCTATTAATTTATAACATTTAAGCTATTAATTTATAACGTCTAAACTATTAATTTACAACGTTTAAACTGTTATTTTATACATTTAAGCTATTAATTTATAACATTTAAGCTATTAATTTACAACATCTAAGCCACTAATTTACAACATTTAAACTGTTATTTTATACATTTATGCCATTAATTTATAACATTTAGGCTATTAATTAACAACATCTAAGCCATTAATTTACAACATTTAAAATGTTATTTTATACATTTAAGCCATTAATTTATAACACTCAAACTATTAATTTATAACATTTAAACTACCAATTTCTATCATTTAAGCTATTAATTTATAACGTCTAAGCCATTAATTTATAACATTTAAGCAAATAATTAACAACGATTAAACTGTTAATTTATAACAATTGAAACATTAATTGGCAACATTTAAAACGTTAATTTATAAGAATCAAACCATTCCTCGAGGAATCAGTAAGTCTCCCGCTAATAGCCCAATACATCGATAGATTTAACGAAGAAATACCTAACCGCGATTGCAACCAATTAGATCATATTATTTGCAACATAGTTAATAACTGTATCACGTACTGCGATGTAGGCGGTATTGGAGAATAAAAGAAATTTTATGTTACAACTATGACGAGTATATTTACTCGTTTAACGTGAGAGGAAATAAAAAGGTATTTTAAACAAGCATTAAATAAGAATTTTGAATATCGCAGACAGTGAGTAGGTGTCATTAAAGAAAAAAGAACATTTTATTTTTTAATTAGCACGAGTAAATGAACGAATATCGATAATATAATATAACGCATCATATGAATTTTATCTGTCTGATTATTTAATAGCTTAACTTATTTCACAGTAACGTCATCGACTGCCCTTAGGCTCTTTTCCCTTTTTGTTCAAACTAATCGATAGTCGAAAACTAGTATCAAGGAGGTGCGAATTTAGTCTTAGTTTGTAGAAACTATTAAAATGATAAAAATGGATATCGTATTAAATCGTAAAAGATGCCAATTTACGATAAAAATTAAGAAATCGTTCAATTTGATTTTGTTACAATGGAAAAACCGCCTCCTGCTATGTCAAAAAATCGTTACCGTTTGATTAACAAACCGACGCCTTGTTAAGTTATATAAGGAACACGGAAGTCGCGCGCGAGCTCTTTTGTGCCTGAAATTCCGGAGAGTGAACATCGAAGAAGAACATAAAAAAAAAAAATATCAAACAACAACATTGTAACGAGTAATTTATAACGTCTAAACCATTAATTTACAACACTTAAGCTATTAATTTATAACATTCAAGCCATTAATTTATAATATTTAAGGAATTAATTTATAACGTCTAAACTATTAATTTATAACATTTACGTTATTAATTTATAACATTCAAGCTATTAATTTATAACATTTAAACTGTTAATTTATAACATTTAAGCCATTAATTTATAACATTTAAGCTATTAACTTACAACATCTAAGCCACTAATTTACAATATTTGAACTGTTATTTTATACATTTATGCCATTAATTTATAACATTTAAGCTATTAATTAACAACATCTAAGCCATTAATTTACAACATTTAAACTGTTATTTTATACATTTAAGCTATTAATTTATAACATTTAAGCTATTAATTTATAACGTCTAAACTATTAATTTACAACGTTTAAACTGTTATTTTATACATTTAAGCTATTAATTTATAACATTTAAAATATTAATTACTAACATTTAAGCCATTAATTTCTGACATTTAAACTATTAATTTATAAAATTCAAGCCATTAATTTATAATATTTAAGGAATTAATTTATAACGTCTAAACTATTAATTTAGAACATTTATGCTGTTAATTTATAACATCTAAGCCATTAATTTACAACATCTAAGCCATTAATTTTCATCATTTGAACTGTTATTTTATACATTTAAGCTATTAATTTATAACATTTAAGCTATTAATTTATAACGTCTAAACTATTAATTTACAACGTTTAAACTGTTATTTTATACATTTAAGCTATTAATTTATAACATTTAAGCTATTAATTTACAACATTTAAGATATTAATTTATAATATTTATGCCATTAATTTATAAAATTTGAGCTATTAATTTACAACATCTAAGCCACTAATTTACAATATTTAAACTGTTATATTATACATTTAAGCCATTAATTTATGACAGTTAAACAATTAATTTTTAACATTTAAACTATTAATTTATAACATTTAAGCCATTAATCTAAAACAATTACTCCATTAATTCTTAACAGTTATACCAATAATTTATAACCACATTCTCCCATTAATTCAAAGTAATTATGTTCTTAATTTATAACAGTTGTACCGTTACACGGAAGTAACTCTACATCCATTGATTTAAATCAATACCATCAATTCGTAGTGAGTGAATTAATGATTTATTTTGTTTTATTTTATTAACGGAATCCATCAAGTCTTTTTTGAAGTGCTATTTTATTTCTATATAGCATTATCTTTTAATTTTAAATATAGTATTTAATCTCTCATTTCATTATTTCGTATAAAATCTGTGGTAACACAGAGTTCAATTTTAAGACATAATTTTCCATTTCTGCTCAAAACCAAGGCGACAACACCATATTCATGGAATCAAGGAAGCAAGTGCAATTTAACCGAAGGCAACGACGTCCTATAATTTGTCCATACGCGCTACAATTGGTACCTCGCATAGTTTCGTTTCTTCGATGATAAGTACAAAATTCAAGTACGATTATGCGGATCCACGTACTACAGCTATTCTAATTATTAAATTTCAATACACGCCACTTCTTTATTATAAAATAATTTTACATCTCTGCTTCCAATGCTTAGAAACTCTTTATGTAAATGGGACCCGAAAGTAGTTACCTCCTCGTGGTGGGTCCCGGTAATTGGTATCGTTTTCCAAATAATAATACACCAAGTACTATTTTGAATATTAGTATTATTATTTGAAAACGATATCAAGCTAAAAACTACATGAGTATAGTCTGGTCTTGATCATCCAAAATAGTTTTGGTGATCTAGACTGGACTAATAACCCCCCGCGGGGGCACCGTGGGACATCGTGGGACATCGCAGGACACCGTGGGATGCGAGCGTTTTAGCCTTAATTAATCATAAGATAGATACCTATGTTATGTGCATTGTAAGCTCATTCTGTACAAAGATACTTATCTATCTTGGAACGAAAAATAAAGATCTCGTCTCTCTTGATCCCCTCGCTAACCACACTGGAAAAATTGTTCCCTCGATATATCGGTTCACGGTCGCTCAGTTCTTTCAAACCGTAGCGTGACGTACTCGTTCGCGCGTATTCCGGGTACGTGCGGGTCAACGTGTACTGGACAAATCTTTGGATTCGTAAGTCGCCCCAAGCACACCTCTGTGGTTAGTAACTGCTCGAAAACTGCCCGTCGTCTGCCTCGAATCACGGGAGTTGTCATTGCACTGGTGATACCTGCGACCGCAATACTGTCCGATTGGTACTTCGGTACTCGGACAGAAACCTGCATTTCACGTCCTCCGTAATCCTGTTTAAGTGAAAAACTCGCGGGCGGGGGGACCCCACTGTTCAGTTGGGGTAATGCCTTCGTAATCCTGTTCAGCGGTCCATCCTCGTGAGTGGACCCCACTGTGCAGTTGAGGCCTCTTGCCTTCGTAATCCTGTTCAGCGGTCCCTTCCCGGGTACTCACTTGTTTCAGTTGGAGTGTGTTAAATTGCAGGCCTGTTTGTTGGGTCACTAGTATCATCGGTCTTTGCCATCGACCGTGATAAGATCCAGACTACTTGACAGGAATCGAGAGAAGGTCAATGCTTGGGCTTTCCGCCGAGCCTTAGAGTTATCTGGTGCACGGGAGTACGTCGCGTAGGTTGGTTAGTTCTTTCGAGAGATCGTGACTTCGTTTGTTCCGGGCGCGCCGCGGTTTTTCTTTCATCGTCTGATTCATCGGGCATCTTCTTGTTTTCCCATTTTTAAGGGAAACTTATTGAAATCACGTTATATAACTTTTCAATATCTTCAATATCTTATAGCGTCGCAAAAGAAGAACGTTAAACAGTTTAATAAAGCTACTCGTATGTCCCTTCTGCAAGACACGAAATGGTATATAGAGTGTCAGTAGCTTCATTTTCTTCTTTTCGTTCCAAGTTAGATAAATGTGTCTTCGATACCGAATGCTGCCAGTAGGCATGCGAATTATTGTATAATATTTGTACTGATCGATGTAATCGTTTTGTGGGAGATAGATGTTGCGTTACGTATGCCTTGTTCTACGTTTGTAAAGATTCATGTAAGCGCTGCGTTGGAGATATGTGTTTCGCAGTTAGACTACGAAGCAACTATTTCTTTACGCAGGCCCATGGTCAAGTAGAGTCAAAACTGGACATTCTGCCAATAGGTTGAATGTCGAGATCGATGTGTAGTGTTAAATAACCCATGGGCGGGTCTCGTGCGTAGTCACCTCCTCGTGGTGAGACCTGGTAATTGGCATCGTTTTCCAAAAATTAATCAGTCGATTAATCTTTTGAAAACGATCCCAAGCCAAGAACTACGCAACAGTCCAGTTTGGATCACCAACAGCCTCTAAAAGGATGTTGGTGATCTAGACTGGACTAACAACCCCCCGCGGGGGCACCGTGGGACATCGTGGGACATCGCAGGACTCCGTGGGATGCGAGCGTTTTAGCCTTAATTAATCATAAGATAGATACCTATGTTATGTGCATTGTAAGCTCATTCTGTACAAAGATACTAATCTATCTTGGAACGAAAAATAAAGATCTCGTCTCTCTTGATCCCCCCGCTTACCACACTGGAAAAATTGTTCCCAGGATATATCGGTTCACGGTCGCTCAGTTCTTTCAAACCGTAGCGTGACGTACTCGTTCGCGCGTATTCCGGGTACGTGCGGGTCAACGTGCACTGGACAAATCTTTGGATTCGTAAGTCGCCCCAAGCACACCTCTGTGGTTAGTAACTGCTCGAAAACTGCCCGTCGTTTGCCTCGAATCACGGGAGTTGTCCTCGCACTGGTGATACCTGCGATCCGCAATACTGTCCGATTGGTACTTCGGTACTCGGGCAGAGACCTGCATTTCACGTCCTCCGTAATCCTGTTCAAGTGGCGATCCCACGGGGGTGGACCCCACTGTTCAGTTGGGGCCATGCCTTCGTAATCCTGTTCAGCGGTCCCTCCCCGGGTTCTCACTTGTTTCAGTTGGAGTGTGTTAAATTGCAGGCCTGTTTGCTGGGTCACTAGTATCATCGGTCGGTGCCATCGACCGTGATAAGATCCAGACTACTTGACAGGTATCGAGAGAAGGTCAATGCTTGGGCTTTCCGCTGAACCTTGGAGTTATCTGGTGCACGGGAGTACTTCGCGTAGGTTTGTTAGTTCTTTCGAGAGATCGCGATCTCGTTCGTTTCGGGCGCGCCCCGATTTTTTCCTTTATCATCTGATACATCGGGCATCTTCTTGTATTCTCATTTTTAAGGGAAACTTATTGAAATCACGTTATATAACTTTTCAATATCTTCAATATCTTATAGCGTCGCAAAAGAAGAACGTTAAACAGTTTAGTAGAGCGACTCGTATGTCCCTTCTGCAAGACACGAAATGGTATATAGAGTGTCAGTAGCTTCATTTTCTTCTTTTCGTTCCAAGTTAGATAAATGTGTCTTCGATACCGAATGCTGCCAGTAGGCATGCGAATTATTGTATAATATTTGTACTGATCGATGTAATCGTTGTGTGGGAGATAGATGTTGCGTTACGTATGCCTTGTTCTACGTTTGTAAAGATTCATGTAAGCGCTGCGTTGGAGATATGTGTTTCGCAGTTAGACTACGAAGCAACTATTTCTTTACGCAGGCCCATGGTCAAGTAGAGTCAAAACTGGACATTCTGCCAATAGGTTGAATGTCGAGATCGATGTGTAGTGTTAAATAACCCATGGGCGGGTCTCGTGCGTAGTCACCTCCTCGTGGTGAGACCTGGTAATTGGCATCGTTTTCCAAAAATTAATCAGTCGATTAATCTTTTGAAAACGATCCCAAGCCAAGAACTACGCAACAGTCCAGTTTGGATCACCAACAGCCTCTAAAAGGATTTTGGTGATCTAGACTGGACTAACAACCCCCCGCGGGGGCACCGTGGGACATCGTGGGACATCGCAGGACTCCGTGGGATGCGAGTGTTTTAGCCTTAATTAATCATAAGATAGATACCTATGTTATGTGCATTGTAAGCTCATTCTGTACAAAGATACTAATCTATCTTGGAACGAAAAATAAAGATCTCGTCTCTCTTGATCCCCCCGCTTACCACACTGGAAAAATTGTTCCCAGGATATATCGGTTCACGGTCGCTCAGTTCTTTCAAACCGTAGCGTGACGTACTCGTTCGCGCGTATTCCGGGTACGTGCGGGTCAACGTGCACTGGACAAATCTTTGGATTCGTAAGTCGCCCCAAGCACACCTCTGTGGTTAGTAACTGCTCGAAAACTGCCCGTCGTTTGCCTCGAATCACGGGAGTTGTCCTCGCACTGGTGATACCTGCGATCCGCAATACTGTCCGATTGGTACTTCGGTACTCGGGCAGAGACCTGCATTTCACGTCCTCCGTAATCCTGTTCAAGTGGCGATCCCGCGGGGGTGGACCCCACTGTTCAGTTGGGGCCATGCCTTCGTAATCCTGTTCAGCGGTCCCTCCCCGGGTTCTCACTTGTTTCAGTTGGAGTGTGTTAAATTGCAGGCCTGTTTGCTGGGTCACTAGTATCATCGGTCGGTGCCATCGACCGTGATAAGATCCAGACTACTTGACAGGTATCGAGAGAAGGTCAATGCTTGGGCTTTCCGCTGAACCTTGGAGTTATCTGGTGCACGGGAGTACTTCGCGTAGGTTTGTTAGTTCTTTCGAGAGATCGCGATCTCGTTCGTTTCGGGCGCGCCGCGATTTTTTCCTTTATCATCTGATACATCGGGCATCTTCTTGTTTTCCCATTTATAAGGGAAACTAATTGAAATCACGTTATATAACTTTTCAATATCTTCAATATCTTATAGCGTCGCAAAAGAAGAACGTTAAACAGTTTAGTAGAGCGACTCGTATGTCCCTTCTGCAAGACACGAAATGGTATATAGAGTGTCAGTAGCTTCATTTTCTTCTTTTCGTTCCAAGTTAGATAAATGTGTCTTCGATACCGAATGCTGCCAGTAGGCATGCGAATTATTGTATAATATTTGTACTGATCGATGTAATCGTTGTGTGGGAGATAGATGTTGCGTTACGTATGCCTTGTTCTACGTTTGTAAAGATTCATGTAAGCGCTGCGTTGGAGATATGTGTTTCGCAGTTAGACTACGAAGCAACTATTTCTTTACGCAGGCCCATGGTCAAGTAGAGTCAAAACTGGACATTCTGCCAATAGGTTGAATGTCGAGGTCGATGTGTAGTTTTTAAATAACCCATGGGCGGGTCTCGTGCGTAGTCACCTCCTCGTGGTGAGACCTGGTAATTGGCATCGTTTTCCAAAAATTAATCAGTCGATTAATCTTAGGAAAACGATACCAAGCCAAGAACTACGCAACAGTCCAGTTTGGATCACCAAAAGCCTCTAAAAGAATTTTGGTGATCTAGACTGGACTAACAACCCCCCGCGGTGGCACCTTGGGACATCGTGGGACATCGCAGGACTCCGTGGGATGCGAGCGTTTTAGCCTTAATTAATCATAAGATAGATACCTATGTTATGTGCATTGTAAGCTCATTCTGTACAAAGATACTTATCTATCTTGGAACGAAAAATAAAGATCTCGTATCTCTTGATCCCCTCGCTTACCACACTGGAAAAATTGTTCCCACGATATATCGGTTCGCGGTCGCTCAGTTCTTTCAAACCGTAGCGTGACGTACTCGTTCGCGCGTATTCCGGGTACGTGCGGGTCAACGTGCACTGGACAAATCTTTGGATTCGTAAGTCGCCCCAAGCACACCTCTGTGGTTAGTAACTGCTCGAAAACTGCCCGTCGTTTGCCTCGAATCACGGGAGTTGTCATCGCACTGGTGATACCTGCGACCGCAATACTGTCCGATTGGTACTTCGGTACTCGGACAGAAACCTGCATTTCACGTCCTCCGTAATCCTGTTTAAGTGAAAAACTCGCGGGCGGGGGGACCCCACTGTTCAGTTGGGGTAATGCCTTCGTAATCCTGTTCAGCGGTCCATCCTCGTGAGTGGACCCCACTGTGCAGTTGAGGCCTCTTGCCTTCGTAATCCTGTTCAGCGGTCCCTCCCCGGGTACTCACTTGTTTCAGTTGGAGTGTGTTAAATTGCAGGCCTGTTTGCTGGGTCACTAGTATCATCGGTCTTTGCCATCGACCGTGATAAGATCCAGACTACTTGACAGGTATCGAGAGAAGGTCAATGCTTGGGCTTTCCGCTGAACCTTAGAGTTATCTGGTACACGGGAGTACGTCGCGTAGGTTTGTTAGTTCTTTCGAGAGATCGCGATCTCGTTCGTTTGGGGCGCGCCGCGATTTTTTCCTTTATCCTCTGATACATCGGGCATCTTCTTGTTTTCCTATTTTTAAGGGAAACTTATTGAAATCACGTTATATAACTTTTCAATATCTTCAATATCTTATAGCGTCGCAAAAGAAGAACGTGAAACAGTTTAGTACAGCGACTCTTATGTCCCTTCTGCAAGACACGAAATGGTATATAGAGTGTCAGTAGCTTCATTTTCTTCTTTTCGTTCCAAGTTAGATAAATGTGTCTTCGATACCGAATGCTGCCAGTAGGCATGCGAATTATTGTATAATATTTGTACTGATCGATGTAATCGTTGTGTGGGAGATAGATGTTGCGTTACGTATGCCTTGTTCTACGTTTGTAAAGATTCATGTATGCACTGCGTTGGAGAAATGTGTTTCGCAGTTAGACTACGAAGCAACTATTTCTTAACGCAGGCCCATGGTCAAGTAGAGTCAAAACTGGACATTCTGCCAATAGGTTGAATGTCGAGGTCGATGTGTAGTTTTTAAATAACCCATGGGCGGGTCTCGTGCGTAGTCACCTCCTCGTGGTGAGACCTGGTAATTGGCATCGTTTTCCAAAAACTAATCAGTCGATTAATCTTTTGAAAACGATCCCAAGCCAAGAACTACGCAACAGTCCAGTTTGGATCACCAACAGCCTCTAAAAGGATTTTGGTGATCTAGACTGGACTAACAACCCCCCGCGGGGGCACCGTGGGACATCGTGGGACATCGCAGGACTCCGTGGGATGCGAGCGTTTTAGCCTTAATTAATCATAAGATAGATACCTATGTTATGTGCATTGTAAGCTCATTCTGTACAAAGATACTAATCTATCTTGGAACGAAAAATAAAGATCTCGTCTCTCTTGATCCCCCCGCTTACCACACTGGAAAAATTGTTCCCAGGATATATCGGTTCACGGTCGCTCAGTTCTTTCAAACCGTAGCGTGACGTACTCGTTCGCGCGTATTCCGGGTACGTGCGGGTCAACGTGCACTGGACAAATCTTTGGATTCGTAAGTCGCCCCAAGCACACCTCTGTGGTTAGTAACTGCTCGAAAACTGCCCGTCGTTTGCCTCGAATCACGGGAGTTGTCATCGCACTGGTGATACTTGCGACCGCAATACTGTCCGATTGCTACTTCGGTACTCGGACAGAAACCTGCATTTCACGTCCTCCGTAATCCTGTTTAAGTGAAAAACTCGCGGGCGGGGGGACCCCACTGTTCAGTTGGGGTAATGCCTTCGTAATCCTGTTCAGCGGTCCATCCTCGTGAGTGGACCCCACTGTGCAGTTGAGGCCTCTTGCCTTCGTAATCCTGTTCAGCGGTCCCTCCCCGGGTACTCACTTGTTTCAGTTGGAGTGTGTTAAATTGCAGGCCTGTTTGCTGGGTCACTAGTATCATCGGTCTTTGCCATCGACCGTGATAAGATCCAGACTACTTGACAGGTATCGAGAGAAGGTCAATGCTTGGGCTTTCCGCTGAACCTTAGAGTTATCTGGTACATGGGAGTACGTCGCGTAGGTTTGTTAGTTCTTTCGAGAGATCGCGATCTCGTTCGTTTCGGGCGCGCCGCGATTTTTTCCTTTATCCTCTGATACATCGGGCATCTTCTTGTTTTCCCATTTTTAAGGGAAACTTATTGAAATCTCGTTATATAACTTTTCAATATCTTCAATATCTTATAGCGTCGCAAAAGAAGAACGTTAAACAGTTTAGTACAGCGACTCGTATGTCCCTTCTGCAAGACACGAAATGGTATATAGAGTGTCAGTAGCTTCATTTTCTTCTTTTCGTTCCAAGTTAGATAAATGTGTCTTCGATACCGAATGCTGCCAGTAGGCATGCGAATTATTGTATAATATTTGTACTGATCGATGTAATCGTTTTGTGGGAGATAGATGTTGCGTTACGTATGCCTTGTTCTACGTTTGTAAAGATTCATGTAAGCGCTGCGTTGGAGATATGTGTTTCGCAGTTAGACTACGAAGCAACTATTTCTTTACGCAGGCCCATGGTCAAGTAGAGTCAAAACTGGACATTCTGCCAATAGGTTGAATGTCGAGATCGATGTGTAGTGTTAAATAACCCATGGGCGGGTCTCGTGCGTAGTCACCTCCTCGTGGTGAGACCTGGTAATTGGCATCGTTTTCCAAAAATTAATCAGTCGATTAATCTTTTGAAAACGATCCCAAGCCAAGAACTACGCAACAGTCCAGTTTGGATCACCAACAGCCTCTAAAAGGATTTTGGTGATCTAGACTGGACTAACAACCCCCCGCGGGGGCACCGTGGGACATCGTGGGACATCGCAGGACTCCGTGGGATGCGAGCGTTTTAGCCTTAATTAATCATAAGATAGATACCTATGTTATGTGCATTGTAAGCTCATTCTGTACAAAGATACTAATCTATCTTGGAACGAAAAATAAAGATCTCGTTTCTCTTGATCCCCCCGCTTACCACACTGGAAAAATTGTTCCCAGGATATATCGGTTCACGGTCGCTCAGTTCTTTCAAACCGTAGCGTGACGTACTCGTTCGCGCGTATTCCGGATACGTGCGGGTCAACGTGCACTGGACAAATCTTTGGATTCGTAAGTCGCCCCAAGCACACCTCTGTGGTTAGTAACTGCTCGAAAACTGCCCGTCGTTTGCCTCGAATCACGGGAGTTGTCCTCGCACTGGTGATACCTGCGATCCGCAATACTGTCCGATTGGTACTTCGGTACTCGGGCAGAGACCTGCATTTCACGTCCTCCGTAATCCTGTTCAAGTGGCGATCCCGCGGGGGTGGACCCCACTGTTCAGTTGGGGCCATGCCTTCGTAATCCTGTTCAGCGGTCCCTCCCCGGGTTCTCACTTGTTTCAGTTGGAGTGTGTTAAATTGCAGGCCTGTTTGCTGGGTCACTAGTATCATCGGTCGGTGCCATCGACCGTGATAAGATCCAGACTACTTGACAGGTATCGAGAGAAGGTCAATGCTTGGGCTTTCCGCTGAACCTTAGAGTTATCTGGTGCACGGGAGTACTTCGCGTAGGTTTGTTAGTTCTTTCGAGAGATCGCGATCTCGTTCGTTTCGGGCGCGCCGCGATTTTTTCCTTTATCATCTGATACATCGGGCATCTTCTTGTTTTCCCATTTTTTTTTTTTTTTTTTTTTTTTTTTTTTTTTTTTTTTTTTTTTTTTAAGGGAAACTTATTGAAATCACGTTATATAACTTTTCAATATCTTCAATATCTTATAGCGTCGCAAAAGAAGAACGTTAAACAGTTTAGTAGAGCGACTCGTATGTCCCTTCTGCAAGACACGAAATGGTATATAGAGTGTCAGTAGCTTCATTTTCTTCTTTTCGTTCCAAGTTAGATAAATGTGTCTTCGATACCGAATGCTGCCAGTAGGCATGCGAATTATTGTATAATATTTGTACTGATCGATGTAATCGTTGTGTGGGAGATAGATGTTGCGTTACGTATGCCTTGTTCTACGTTTGTAAAGATTCATGTAAGCGCTGCGTTGGAGATATGTGTTTCGCAGTTAGACTACGAAGCAACTATTTCTTTACGCAGGCCCATGGTCAAGTAGAGTCAAAACTGGACATTCTGCCAATAGGTTGAATGTCGAGGTCGATGTGTAGTTTTTAAATAACCCATGGGCGGGTCTCGTGCGTAGTCACCTCCTCGTGGTGAGACCTGGTAATTGGCATCGTTTTCCAAAAATTAATCAGTCGATTAATCTTAGGAAAACGATACCAAGCCAAGAACTACGCAACAGTCCAGTTTGGATCACCAAAAGCCTCTAAAAGAATTTTGGTGATCTAGACTGGACTAACAACCCCCCCGCGGGGGCACCGTGGGACATCGTGGGACATCGCAGGACTCCGTGGGATGCGAGCGTTTTAGCCTTAATTAATCATAAGATAGATACCTATGTTATGTGCATTGTAAGCTCATTCTGTACAAAGATACTTATCTATCTATCTTGGAACGAAAAATAAAGATCTCGTATCTCTTGATCCCCTCGCTTACCACACTGGAAAAATTGTTCCCACGATATATCGGTTCGCGGTCGCTCAGTTCTTTCAAACCGTAGCGTGACGTACTCGTTCGCGCGTATTCCGGGTACGTGCGGGTCAACGTGCACTGGACAAATCTTTGGATTCGTAAGTCGCCCCAAGCACACCTCTGTGGTTAGTAACTGCTCGAAAACTGCCCGTCGTTTGCCTCGAATCACGGGAGTTGTCATCGCACTGGTGATACCTGCGACCGCAATACTGTCCGATTGGTACTTCGGTACTCGGACAGAAACCTGCATTTCACGTCCTCCGTAATCCTATTCAAGTGGCGATCCCGCGGGGTTAGGTTGGGGTTAGGTTGGGGTTAGGTTGGGGTTAGGTTGGGGTTAGGTTGGGGTTAGGTTGGGGTTAGGTTGGGGTTAGGTTGGGGTTAGGTTGGGGTTAGGTTGGGGTTAGGTTGGGGTTAGGTTGGGGTTAGGTTGGGGTTAGGTTGGGGTTAGGTTGGGGTTAGGTTGGGGTTAGGTTAGGTTGGGGTTAGGTTGGGGTTAGGTTGGGGTTAGGTTGGGGTTAGGTTGGGGTTAGGTTGGGGTTAGGTTGGGGAGCACGAGGCGGGTATGGGTTCCCAGGTCGTAGGACCACGCCCTGGGAAACCCCGATGGATCTGATGTTCTCCTATAGTCGGGTGGCGGCTGGTCGGTGCCTTTGGTACCCGTCGGTTCGCTGATCCGGTGCGGAGAACTTCGGAGAAGTTGGTGGGCCCATATCTGCCAAGACCACTCACCTCACCTTCTCGTGGGGCTCCCCGTCACCCTGCACCGGCCTTGACCGGGGTAGGGTGCGAAAGAGTGAGTGGCACCAGGATGCAGATTTGTTGACGACCCGGCGACCAAACAAACAAACAAACCAAATATGGAAGATAAGAAACTAGGTAAAAACGTTTACGGTGCAGGGGAGGGATACCCCAGTACCGGCGCAGTCGTGGGTAGTCAAGTGGGCCCCGCTGCGTCGTCATCTCACGACCACGGCCGTTCGAGGGTGGACCGCCAGGCCCCCGGACGTGTTTCTGCGTCTGGCGAGGACAACGGGATGGAGATGGCGGAGGAATCTCCAAGGAGGAGGAGCACGAGGAGCTCGCTCAGGAGCACGGACAGGTCGGAGTACGCTTTTCTCGCTCCGCCCCTGGTCGACTATGCCACGTCATCGGTGGCAGTATGGCCGCGGACGCGAGTAAGGTCCGACGACGAGGAGTCCGTCGCCTCGATCTCGTCGCGTTCGTCGCTGGTCTCTGCGACGTCCAGGGGTAAGAAGAGGAGGGTCGCCATTACGACCCCGGACGTGCCCGAGGAGCTGGACATCCTCGTAAGGACGAGCTCGCCCGCGGAAGTCAGCGCGGAGGTGACAATGCGCATCTCTGAAATCATGAAGGTTGCGACGATATCGTCCAACCTGAAGGGGACGTGCATAAAGACGCTGAAGGACGCGGCGAGCTACCTCACCGCCGCCTGGAAGCACGAGTCCTGCAGGAGAAGGTCCGGACAGGCGCGCGACAGCGACGTCGTAGACACGAGGCTGTCCGCGGTGGAGCAAGAGAACGCAGCCCTTCGCCAACAGCTGGCGATATTGACTGCTCGCGTTCAGGAGTGTCCGCGATGCACCGGCCCACTGTGCGAGTATGGCCGTCCTCCGCGGGAAGACAACAGCGACAGGGCACGCCTGGATGCCCTGGAGAAGGAGGTCCGGGAGCTCAGACCCTCCATCGTCAGGGACATCGAGGAGCTGCTCGGGAAACAACGACCGCGGACCCCCGACGCGCGTCGACGCGCGGACCGCCCCGCTACTCTACGTACCCCCCAAACTGCGTCGCTCCCGAGGGAGCAGGAGGGTGGCGAGTCGTGGACGGTGGTGGAGTCGAGGGGGAAGAAACAACGGAAGAAGCGGAAGAAGACAGCCGCCGCCGCCGCCGCCGCCGCCGCCGCTGGAGTCGAGACGGCGAGAAACGGGGCGACCGTGGCTCCGCCGGCGACGAGCGGACGCCAGCGGCTACCGCAGACAAGGACGACAGGCGCGCCGAAACCGAGCGCCGCCGCAGCGAAGAGAGGACCGCCGCAGGCACCCAAGACGGTCACGCTCCCTCGAGCACCGCGAACATCCGCGGTGACGCTGACGTTGAACGAGGGAGCCAGGATGTCGTACGCCGACGTGCTGGAGGCAGCCAGAGCGAAGGTCCCGCTCTCGGAGGTGGGTGTGGAGTCCGTCGACATGAGGAAGGCGATGACGGGCGCCATAATCATCAGAGTCCCTGGGGACAGGGACAGGGGAAAGGCGACGCTGCTGGCGACGCGTCTGGCCGAGGCGCTGGATCCGACGGCGGTGAGAGTCGCCACACCAACCAGGATGGCCGAACTCCGGGTGACCGGGATCGACATTTCGGTCAAAAAGGACGAACTGCGGCGAGCTTTGGCCTCGGCCGCAGGATGCGGCTGCGCCGAGATGCACATCGGAGAGATCGGCGCCACCAGGGGCGGCCTCGGGTCCGTGTGGATCAAATGCCCGGTGGCAGGAGCCCGCAAACTAGCCCAGGCGGGGAAAATCGCCCTGGGTTGGTCGACAGCCAGGATCAGAGCGATCCCGAAGCGGCCCCTCCAGTGCTTCAAGTGCCTGGAGCTGGGACACGTGCGCGCAACGTGCGTGTCCGGTGTGGATCGCGGGCATCTGTGCTACAGGTGCGGCGGTAGCGGACATCGAGCCAGAGGCTGTCCGGCCTCTGCTCCCAAGTGCCCTCTGTGCGAGTCGCTCGGGGCACCCGCCAACCACAGGATGGGCGGGGCGGCCTGCGCGCCCCCGAAGACCAAGAAGAAGAGGAGACCGATCCGCGAGCCAGCGGCGGAAAAGAGTCCAGGAAGCGCCGCGAAAGCAGCAGCGGCGGATGGTCGGGAGGAGGCCATGGAGGTGACCGCGTAATTCGAGCGCCTCCTCCAATGCAACCTCGGTAGGTCGAGAAGAGCGCAAGATCTGCTCTCTCAGACCATCCGAGAGAACGAGGTCGCCCTCGCGGCGGTGGCCGAGCCGTACCGCGTTCCCGACGCTCCCAACTGGATCGCGGACCTGGACGGAGCCACGGCGATAACTTGGACGTCAGCCTCGAGCGCCCCCGGCGTTCCGCTCGATCGCGGCCGCGGCTTCGTCGCGGTCGAGTGGGCTAGGATAGCGGTGGTGGCCGTCTACGTCTCCCCCAACATCGGCCTGGACGCGTACGGGGACTTTCTGGACAGGGTCGGCGAGTGCGTCAGGAGATGCCTCCCCCGCCAGGCGCTCGTCCTCGGGGACTTTAACGCCCATTCCACGCAATGGGGGAACCCCAACACCAACTCTCGGGGAAGGATGCTCACCGACTGGGCCGCGGGCCTCGGGCTCGTGCTGGCGAACAGAGGCTCGGCGAGCACCTGCGTGGCATGGAGAGGGTCTTCCGTGGTCGACGTCACGTGGACTACCCCGGAGCTGTTCAGGCGGATCCACGACTGGAGAGTGGCCGAGGGGATGGAAACGCTGTCCGACCACCTCTACATACTGATGGAGGTGGCCCCCGAGGCTACACAGGCCGACAACGACGACGACGCCCGACGGCGAGGAGAGAATCGATCCCGCCCACCACCGAGATGGCGGCTCAAGGAGAGGGACAAGGACCTGCTGCGGGCGGCGGCCACCGTCTCCGCCTGGAGTTGGGACGCCCGACGGACAACAGGAGCAGCATCATCGTTGGAAAGCGTCGACGAGGAGGCGGAAGAACTTCGCCGACGCATGAGCGCGGCGTGCGACGCCTCGATGCCGCGCTCCGTCCCGGGCGGTAGACGCGATCGCTGCGTGTACTGGTGGTCACCGGAGATCGCGGAGCTGCGAGCGAGCTGCGTCCGAGCCCGCAGAAGATTCCTGAGGGCCCGCCGTCGCAGGCTGACGCGCGACGAAGAGGAGATCTCCAGCTGCTACGAGGCGTACAGGGAGGCGAGACGCACTCTTCAGCGGGAGATCAAGATCGCGAAAGCTCGGTGCTGGGCAGAGCTGGTCGAGGCGGTCGAATCCGATCCGTGGGGGCGGCCCTACAAGATAGCGACGAAGAAGTTGCGACCTACGGCGCCCCCGCTGACCGCGAACATGGACCCGGTGCTGCTGAACAAGGTCATCGGGACTCTGTTCCCACCGGAAGACAGGGACGCGGGACGATCAGCGCCATCCTCCTACTTCGGCGGCGACGACGACGACGAGGAGGCGGTGACGACGACGACGGAGTGGAGCGAAGAGCTCGGAGTCACCGAAGAGGAGCTCTTCGAAGCCACGAGGAGGATGGCATCCCGCGACGTGGCACCGGGTCCGGACGGAATCCCAGGCCGAGTGTGGGCGGAGACGATCGACGCCATGGCTCCCCGCCTGCGACACCTCTACACGAGATGCCTGAGGGAGGGTGTCTACCCCCGGACGTGGCGGACGGCGAGATTGGTTCTGCTACGGAAAGAGGATCGTCCGCCGGACTCGCCGTCCGCGTACAGGCCCATATGCCTGCTCGACGAGGTGGGAAAGCTGTTCGAGCGAATCATCGCCGCCCGTCTGGAGACTCACATGACAGAGAGGACGCCCGGATGGCACGAAAGCCAGTACGGATTTCGCCGAGGCCGCTCGACGGTGGACGCGGTGAGGCGAGTCCGATCCATGGCCGAGGACACGGTCGCTCGCCAGGGGGTGGGATTGGCGGTATCGCTGGACGTCACGAACGCCTTCAACTCCATCCCTTGGACCAGGATAGTGGAAGCCCTGCGATACTTCGAGGTTCCGGCCTATCTCGTCGGGGTGATCCGGGCGTACCTGAGCGACCGGTGGATCCTGTACAGCGGAAAGGACGGGGAAGAGAGAAGACGCGTCGAGCGCGGCGTGCCACAGGGCTCGGTCCTGGGACCCATACTGTGGATCACGGCCTACGACTCGGTCCTCCGATGCCCCGTGCCCCCGGGCGCGGGCCTGGTCTGCTACGCCGACGACACGCTGGTTCTGGCCGGGGGACGATGGTGGAACGAGGCGGTGAACAACGCGGAGAACGCCGTGGCATGCGCGGTACGCGCCATTCGGACGCTCGGGCTGAGAGTGTCGCCGGCCAAATCCGAGGCCCTCTGGTTCTTCGACCAACGCCGCAGAGGAACCCCTCCTCCCGACCTCTCCGTGACCATCGACGGAGAAGAGGTGCCGGTGAGACGCCAGATGAGATACCTGGGTCTCACCATCGACAGCGGATGGACGTTCGGACCGCACTTCGAGCTCCTGGTCCCCAGGGTGACAGCCGCGGCCAACGCCTTGTGCGGCCTCCTACCGAACATCGGCGGAGCAGGACTGGGAGTCCGCCGACTCTACGAGGGAGTGGTCCGGTCCCGAGTCCTCTACGGGGCTCCCGTCTGGGCCGAAGATCTGGCGGCGAGTCGTCGCAGCCTGGTCCTGGTGAGAAGATTGCAGCGGACGATCGCCATCCGCATCGCCAGAGGATACAGGACGGTGTCCTACGCGTCGGCGACCGTGCTGGCGGCGTCCCCGCCGTTCGAGCTGCAGGCCCTCGCGCTCCGAAGGGTGTACGAACACCTGAGAGGTCCGAGCTCGGACAGGCGCTCGACGCCACCGTCCAACAGCCAGACGGTCCGAAACATCCGGGAGGAGACGAAGTCTGAGATCTGGGAGCGATGGCGCTCTCGGCTGGTGGAGGAGGACGCCGTGCGGCCACATCGCGCCGTTCGCGCCGTGCTTCCGAACTGGGACGCCTGGAGAGAACACGGCGGGGTCCCGCTAACCTTCAGGACGACGCAGGTGCTCACCGGCCACGGAGTATTCGGCGAGTACCTGCTCAGGATTCGGCGGGAGGTGACGTCCATCTGTCACCACTGCGAGGAAGAGGAGGACACGGCGCAACACACGCTGGAGCACTGCCCGGCGTGGGCAGAACCGCGACGCGTCCTGCGGCTCGACATCGGCGAGAGATTAGCCCCCGAAGCGGTCGTCGAGGCGATGCTCAGAGGGCGCCAGGAGTTCGTCGCCGTCCGCACGTACTGCGAGCAAGTGATGCTCGCGAAGGAGCGGGCGGAAAGAGACCGAGAAAGATCGCGCCATCCCTCGAGGACGTCGCAGCAGCATCAGAGAAACACCAGACGCCACGAAGGCGCGGCGCAGCCGCCGCCTTAGGAGCGTGAGAACAGGATCGAGGCGTTAGGGGGCGTGGTCCCCCCCTAACGGACCAAACAAGAACAGGACGTCTCCCTTCAAGATCTACAGGGAGATAGACGACAGGGGGCACCCCGGTAGTACTTCGCAAGAGAGCCCGGGTGTCCCTCGACCAAACGTCAGGACAGGCCACCGTGGAGTTTTAGTCGGTAAGAGTCCGACACTACCCGCGGCTGTGAAACAGCGGCGGGTGTCCATGAGGATTTCTCCACGTAAAAAAAAAAAAAAAAAAAAAAAAAAAAGGTTGGGGTTAGGTTGGGGTTAGGTTGGGGTTAGGTTGGGGTTAGGTTGGGGTTAGGTTGGGGTTAGGTTGGGGTTAGGTTGGGGTTAGGTTGGGGTTAGGTTGGGGTTAGGTTGGGGTTAGGTTGGGGTTAGGTTGCGGAGAACTTCGGAGAAGTTGGTGGGCCCATATCTGCCAAGACCACTCACCTCACCTTCTCGTGGGGCTCCCCGTCACCCTGCACCGGCCTTGACCGGGGTAGGGTGCGAAAGAGTGAGTGGCACCAGGATGCAGATTTGTTGACGACCCGGCGACCAAACAAACAAACCAAACATGGAAGATAAGAAACTAGGTAAAAACGTTTACGGTGCAGGGGAGGGAGACCCCAGTACCGGCGCAGTCGTGGGTAGTCAAGTGGGCCCCGCTGCGTCGTCAGCTCACGACCACGGCCGTTCGAGGGTGGACCGCCAGGCCCCCGGACGTGTTTCTGCGTCTGGCGAGGACAACGGGATGGAGATGGCGGAGGAATCTCCAAGGAGGAGGAGCACGAGGAGCTCGCTCAGGAGCACGGACAGGCCGGAGTACGCTTTTCTCGCTCCGCCCCTGGTCGACTATGCCACGTCATCGGTGGCAGTAGGGCCGCGGACGCGAGTAAGGTCCGACGACGAGGAGTCCGTCGCCTCGATCTCGTCGCGTTCGTCGCTGGCCTCTGCGACGTCCAGGGGTAAGAAGAGGAGGGTCGCCATTACGACCCCGGACGTGCCCGAGGAACTGGACATCCTCGTAAGGACGAGCTCGCCCGCGGAGGTCAGCGCGGAGGTGACGATGCGCATCTCCGAAATCATGAGGGTTGCGACGATATCGTCCAACCTGAAAGGAACGTGCATAAAGGCACTAAAAGACGCGGCGAGCTATCTCACCGCCGCCTGGAAGCACGAGTCCTGCAGGAGAAGGACCGGACAAGCGCGCGACAGCGACGTCGTAGACACGAGGCTGTCCGCGGTGGAGCAAGAGAACGCAGCCCTCCGCCAACAGCTGGCGATATTGACTGCTCGCGTTCAGGAGTGTCCGCGATGCACCGGCCCAATGTGCGAGTATGGCCGTCCTCCGCGGGAAGACAACAGCGACAGGGCACGCCTAGATGCCCTGGAGAAGGAGGTCCGGGAGCTCAGACCCTCCATCGTCAAGGACATCGAGGAGCTGCTCGGGAACCGACGACCAAGGACCCCCGACGCACGTCGAAGCGCGGACCGCCCCGCTACTCTACGTGCCTCCCAAACTGCGTCGCTACCGAAGGAGCAGGAGGGTGGCGAGACGTGGACAGTGGTGGAATCAAGGGGGAAGAGGCAACGGAAGAAGCGGAAGAAGACAGCCGCCGCCGCCGCCGCCGCCGCTGCCGCCGCCGCTGGAGTCGAGACGGCGAGAAACGGGGCGACCGTGGCTCCGCCGGCGACGAGCGGACGCCAGCGGCCACCGCAGTCAAGGACGACAGGCGCGCCGAAACCGAGCGCCGCCGCAGCGAAAAGAGGACCGCCGCAGGCACCCAAGACGGTCACGCTCCCTAGAGCACCGCGAACATCCGCGGTGACTCTGACGTTGAACGAGGGAGCCAGGATGTCGTACGCCGACGTGCTGGAGGCAGCCAGAGCGAAGGTCCCGCTCTCGGAGGTGGGTGTGGAGTCCGTCGACATGAGGAAGGCGATGACGGGCGCCATAATCATCAGAGTCCCTGGGGACAGGGACAGGGGAAAGGCGACGCTGCTGGCGACGCGTCTGGCCGAGGCGCTGGATCCGACGGCGGTGAGAGTCGCCACACCAACCAGGATGGCCGAGCTCCGGGTGACCGGGATCGACATCTCGGTCAAAAAGGACGAACTGCGGCGAGCTTTGGCCTCGGCCGCAGGATGCGGCTGCGCCGAGATGCACATCGGGGAGATCGGCGCCACCAGGGGCGGCCTCGGGTCCGTGTGGATCAAATGCCCGGTGGCAGGAGCCCGCAAACTAGCCCAGGCGGGAAAAATAGCCCTGGGTTGGTCGACAGCGAGGATCAGAGCGATCCCGAAGCGGCCCCTCCAGTGCTTCAAGTGCCTGGAGCTGGGGCACGTGCGCGCAACATGCGTGTCCGGGGTGGATCGCGGGCATCTGTGCTACAGGTGCGGCGGTAGCGGACATCGAGCCAGAGGCTGTCCGGCCTCTGCTCCCAAGTGCCCTCTGTGCGAGTCGCTCGGGGCACCCGCCAACCACAGGATGGGCGGGGCGGCCTGCGCTCCCCCGAAGACCAAGAAGAAGAGGAGACCAATCCGCGAGCCAGCGGCGGAAAAGTGTCCAGGAAGCGCCGCGAAAGCAGCAGCGGCGGATGGTCGGGAGGAGGCCATGGAGGTGACCGCGTAATTCGAGCGCCTCCTCCAATGCAACCTCGGTAGGTCGAGAAGAGCGCAAGATCTGCTCTCGCAGACCATCCGAGAGAACGAGGTCGCCCTCGCGGCGGTGGCCGAGCCGTACCGCGTTCCCGACGCTCCCAACTGGATCGCGGACCTGGACGGAGCCACGACGATAACTTGGACGTCAGCCTCGAGTGCCCCCGGCGTTCCGCTCGATCGCGGCCGCGGCTTCGTCGCGGTCGAGTGGGCTGGAATAGCGGTGGTGGCCGTCTACGTCTCCCCCAACATCGGCCTGGATGCGTACGGGGACTTTCTGGACAGGGTCGGCGAGTGCGTCAGGAGATGCCTTCCCCGCCAGGCGCTCGTCCTCGGGGACTTTAACGCCCATTCCACGCAATGGGGAAACCCCGGTACCAACTCTCGGGGAAGGATGCTCACCGACTGGGCCGCGGGTCTCGGGCTCGTGCTGGCGAACAGAGGCTCGGCGAGCACCTGCGTGGCATGGAGAGGGTCCTCCGTGGTCGACGTCACGTGGACTACCCCGGAGCTGTTCAGGCGGATCCACGACTGGAGAGTGGCCGAGGGGATGGAAACGCTATCCGACCACCTCTACATACTGATGGAGGTGGCCCCCGAGGCTACACACGCCGACAACGACGACGACGACGCCCGACGACGAGGAGAAAACCGATCCCGCCCACCACCGAGATGGCGGCTCAAGGAGAGGGACAAGGACCTGCTGCGGGCGGCGGCCACCGTCTCCGCCTGGAGTTGGGACGCCCGACGGACAACAGCAGCAGCTGCAGCATCGTTGGAAAGCGTCGACGAGGAGGCGGAAGAACTTCGCCGACGCATGAGCGCGGCGTGCGACGCCTCGATGCCGCGCTCCGTCCCGGGCGGTAGACGCGATCGCCGCGTGTACTGGTGGACACCGGAGATCGCGGAGCTGCGAGCGAACTGCGTCCGAGCCCGCAGAAGATTCCTGAGGGCCCGCCGTCGCAGGCTGACGCGCGACGAAGAGGAGATCTCCAGCTGCTAC
This sequence comes from Bombus flavifrons, assembly GCF_040668555.2. Taxonomy (NCBI): domain Eukaryota; kingdom Metazoa; phylum Arthropoda; class Insecta; order Hymenoptera; family Apidae; genus Bombus; species Bombus flavifrons. Next base: position 12,837,777 of record NC_138454.1, read on the forward strand.
GAGGCGTACAGAGAGGCGAGACGCACTCTTCAGCGGGAGATCAAGATCGCGAAAGCTCGGTGCTGGGCTGAGCTGGTCGAGGCGGTCGAATCCGATCCGTGGGGGCGGCCGTACAAGATAGCGACGAAGAAGTTGCGACCTACGGCGCCCCCGCTGACCGCGAACATGGACCCGGTGCTGCTGAACAAGGTCATCGGTACTCTGTTCCCACCGGAAGACAGGGACGCGGGACGATCAGCGCCATCCTCCTGCTTCGGCGGCGACGACGACGACGAGGAGGCGGTGACGACGACGGAGTGGAGCGAAGAGCTCGGAGTCACCGAAGAGGAGCTCTTCGAAGCCACGAGAAGGATGGCATCCCGCGACGTGGCACCGGGTCCGGACGGAATCCCAGGCCGAGTGTGGGCGGAGACGATCGACGCCATGGCTCCCCGCCTGCGACACCTGTACACCAGATGCCTGAGGGAGGGTGCCTACCCCCGGACGTGGCGGACGGCGAGATTGGTTCTGCTGCGGAAAGAGGATCGTCCGCCGGACTCGCCGTCCGCGTACAGGCCTATATGCCTGCTCGACGAGGTGGGGAAGCTGTTCGAGCGAATCATCGCCGCCCGTCTGGAGGCTCACATGACGGAGAGGACGCCCGGATGGCACGAAAGCCAGTACGGATTTCGCCGAGGCCGCTCGACGGTGGACGCGGTGAGGCGAGTCCGATCCATGGCCGAGGACACGGTCGCTCGCCAGGGGGTGGGATTGGCGGTATCGCTGGACGTCACGAACGCCTTCAACTCCATCCCTTGGACCAGGATAGTGGAAGCCCTGCGATACTTCGAGGTTCCGGCCTATCTCGTCGGGGTGATCCGGGCGTACCTGAGCGACCGGTGGATCCTGTACAGCGGAAAGGACGGGGAAGAGAGAAGACGCGTCGAGCGCGGCGTGCCACAGGGCTCGGTCCTTGGACCCATACTGTGGATCACGGCCTACGACTCGGTCCTCCGATGCCCCGTGCCCCCGGGCGCGGGCCTGGTCTGCTACGCCGACGACACGCTGGTTCTGGCCGGGGGACGATGGTGGAACGAGGCGGTGAACAACGCGGAGAACGCCGTGGCATGCGCGGTACGCGCCATTCGGACGCTCGGGCTGAGAGTGTCGCCGGCCAAATCCGAGGCCCTCTGGTTCTTCGACCAACGCCGCAGAGGAACCCCTCCTCCCGATCTCTCCGTGACCATCGACGGAGAAGAGGTGCCGGTGAGACACCAGATGAGATACCTGGGTCTCACCATCGACAGCGGATGGACGTTCGGACCGCACTTCGAGCTCCTGGTCCCCAGGGTGACAGCCGCGGCCAACGCCTTGTGCGGCCTCCTACCGAACATCGGCGGAGCAGGACTGGGAGTCCGCCGACTCTACGAGGGAGTGGTCCGGTCCCGAGTCCTCTACGGGGCTCCCGTCTGGGCCGAAGATCTGGCGGCGAGTCGTCGCAGCCTGGTCCTGGTGAGAAGATTGCAGCGGACGATCGCCATCCGCATCGCCAGAGGATACAGGACGGTGTCCTACGCGTCGGCGACCGTGCTGGCGGCGTCCCCGCCGTTCGAGCTGCAGGCCCTCGCGCTCCGAAGGGTGTACGAACACCTGAGAGGTCCGAGCTCGGACAGGCGCTCGACGCCGCCGTCCAACAGCCAGACGGTCCGAAACATTCGGGAGGAGACGAAGTCGGAGATCTGGGAGCGATGGCGCTCTCGGCTGGTGGAGGAGGACGCCGTACGACCACATCGCGCCGTTCGCGCCGTGCTTCCGAACTGGGACGCCTGGAGAGAACACGGCGGGGTCCCGCTAACCTTCAGGACGACGCAGGTGCTCACCGGCCACGGAGTATTCGGCGAGTACCTGCTCAGGATTCGGCGGGAGGTGACGTCCATCTGTCACCACTGCGAGGAAGAGGAGGACACGGCGCAGCACACGCTGGAGCACTGCCCGGCGTGGGCAGAACCGCGACGCGTCCTGCGGCTCGACATCGGCGAGAGATTAGCCCCCGAAGCGGTCGTCGAGGCGATGCTAAGAGGGCGCCAGGAGTTCGTCGCCGTCCGCACGTACTGCGAGCAAGTGATGCTCGCGAAGGAGCGGGCGGAAAGAGACCGTGAAAGATCGCGCCATCCCTCGAGGACGTCGCAGCAGCATCAGAGAAACACCAGACGCCACGAAGGCGCGGCGCAGCCGCCGCCTTAGGAGCGTGAGAACAGGATCGAGGCGTTAGGGGGCGTGGTCCCCCCCTAACGGACCAAACAAGAACAGGACGTCTCCCTTCAAGATCTACAGGGAGATAGACGACAGGGGGCACCCCGGTAGTACTTCGCAAGAGAGCCCGGGTGTCCCTCGACCAAACGTCAGGACAGGCCACCGTGGAGTTTTAGTCGGTAAGAGTCCGACACTACCCGCTGCTGTTTTCACAGTAGCGGGTGTCCATGAGGATTTCTCCACGTAAAAAAAAAAAAAAAAAAAAAAGGTTGGGGTTAGGTTGGGGTTAGGTTAGGTTGGGGTTAGGTTGGGGTTAGGTTGGGGTTAGGTTAGGTTGGGGTTAGGTTGGGGTTAGGTTGGGGTTAGGTTGGGGTTAGGTTGGGGTTAGGTTAGGTTGGGGTTAGGTTGGGGTTAGGTTGGGGTTAGGTTGGGGAGCACGAGGCGGGTATGGGTTCTCAGGTCGTAGGACCACGCCCTGGGAAACCCCGATGGATCTGATGTTCTCCTATAGTCGGGTGGCGGCTGGTCGGTGCCTTTGGTACCCGTCGGTTCGCTGATCCGGTGCGGAGAACTTCGGAGAAGTTGGTGGGCCCATATCTGCCAAGACCACTCACCTCACCTTCTCGTGGGGCTCCCCGTCACCCTGCACCGGCCTTGACCGGGGTAGGGTGCGAAAGAGTGAGTGGCACCAGGATGCAGATTTGTTGACGACCCGGCGACCAAACAAACAAACCAAACATGGAAGATAAGAAACTAGGTAAAAACGTTTACGGTGCAGGGGAGGGATACCCCAGTACCGGCGCAGTCGTGGGTAGTCAAGTGGGCCCCGCTGCGTCGTCATCTCACGACCACGGCCGTTCGAGGGTGGACCGCCAGGCCCCCGGACGTGTTTCTGCGTCTGGCGAGGACAACGGGATGGAGATGGCGGAGGAATCTCCAAGGAGGAGGAGCACGAGGAGCTCGCTCAGGAGCACGGACAGGTCGGAGTACGCTTTTCTCGCTCCGCCCCTGGTCGACTATGCCACGTCATCGGTGGCAGTATGGCCGCGGACGCGAGTAAGGTCCGACGACGAGGAGTCCGTCGCCTCGATCTCGTCGCGTTCGTCGCTGGTCTCTGCGACGTCCAGGGGTAAGAAGAGGAGGGTCGCCATTACGACCCCGGACGTGCCCGAGGAACTGGACATCCTCGTAAGGACGAGCTCGCCCGCGGAAGTCAGCGCGGAGGTGACGATGCGCATCTCTGAAATCATGAAGGTTGCGACGATATCGTCCAACCTGAAGGGGACGTGCATAAAGACGCTGAAGGACGCGGCGAGCTACCTCACCGCCGCCTGGAAGCACGAGTCCTGCAGGAGAAGGTCCGGACAGGCGCGCGACAGCGACGTCGTAGACACGAGGCTGTCCGCGGTGGAGCAAGAGAACGCAGCCCTTCGCCAACAGCTGGCGATATTGACTGCTCGCGTTCAGGAGTGTCCGCGATGCACCGGCCCACTGTGCGAGTATGGCCGTCCTCCGCGGGAAGACAACAGCGACAGGGCACGCCTAGATGCCCTGGAGAAGGAGGTCCGGGAGCTCAGACCCTCCATCGTCAGGGACATCGAGGAGCTGCTCGGGAAACAACGACCGCGGACCCCCGACGCGCGTCGAGGCGCGGACCGCCCCGCTACTCTACGTACCCCCCAAACTGCGTCGCTCCCGAGGGAGCAGGAGGGTGGCGAGTCGTGGACGGTGGTGGAGTCGAGGGGGAAGAAACAACGGAAGAAGCGGAAGAAGACAGCCGCCGCCGCCGCCGCCGCCGCCGCCGCTGGAGTCGAGACGGCGAGAAACGGGGCGACCGTGGCTCCGCCGGCGACGAGCGGACGCCAGCGGCTACCGCAGACAAGGACGACAGGCGCGCCGAAACCGAGCGCCGCCGCAGCGAAGAGAGGACCGCCGCAGGCACCCAAGACGGTCACGCTTCCTCGAGCACCGCGAACATCCGCGGTGACTCTGACGTTGAACGAGGGAGCCAGGATGTCGTACGCCGACGTGCTGGAGGCAGCCAGAGCGAAGGTCCCGCTCTCGGAGGTGGGTGTGGAGTCCGTCGACATGAGGAAGGCGATGACGGGCGCCATAATCATCAGAGTCCCTGGGGACAGGGACAGGGGAAAGGCGACGCTGCTGGCGACGCGTCTGGCCGAGGCGCTGGATCCGACGGCGGTGAGAGTCGCCACACCAACCAGGATGGCCGAGCTCCAAGTGACCGGGATCGACATCTCGGTCAAAAAGGACGAACTGCGGCGAGCTTTGGCCTCGGCCGCGGGATGCGGCTGCGCCGAGATGCACATCGGAGAGATCGGCGCCACCAGGGGCGGCCTCGGGTCCGTGTGGATCAAATGCCCGGTGGCAGGAGCCCGCAAACTAGCCCAGGCGGGGAAAATCGCCCTGGGTTGGTCGACAGCCAGGATCAGAGCGATCCCGAAGCGGCCCCTCCAGTGCTTCAAGTGCCTGGAGCTGGGGCACGTGCGCGCAACGTGCGTGTCCGGTGTGGATCGCGGGCATCTGTGCTACAGGTGCGGCGGTAGCGGACATCGAGCTAGAGGCTGTCCGGCCTCTGCTCCCAAGTGCCCTCTGTGCGAGTCGCTCGGGGCACCCGCCAACCACAGGATGGGCGGGGCGGCCTGCGCGCCCCCGAAGACCAAGAAGAAGAGGAGACCAATCCGCGAGCCAGCGGCGGAAAAGAGTCCAGGAAGCGCCGCGAAAGCAGCAGCGGCGGATGGTCGGGAGGAGGCCATGGAGGTGACCGCGTAATTCGAGCGCCTCCTCCAATGCAACCTCGGTAGGTCGAGAAGAGCGCAAGATCTGCTCTCTCAGACCATCCGAGAGAACGAGGTCTCCCTTGCGGCGGTGGCCGAGCCGTACCGCGTTCCCGACGCTCCCAACTGGATCGCGGACCTGGACGGAGCCACGGCGATAACTTGGACGTCAGCCTCGAGCGCCCCCGGCGTTCCGCTCGATCGCGGCCGCGGCTTCGTCGCGGTCGAGTGGGCTAGGATAGCGGTGGTGGCCGTCTACGTCTCCCCCAACATCGGCCTGGATGCGTACGGGGACTTTCTGGACAGGGTCGGCGAGTGCGTCAGGAGACGCCTTCCCCGCCAGGCGCTCGTCCTCGGGGACTTTAACGCCCATTCCACGCAATGGGGAAACCCCGGTACCAACTCTCGGGGAAGGATGCTCACCGACTGGGCCGCGGGTCTCGGGCTCGTGCTGGCGAACAGAGGCTCGGCGAGCACCTGCGTGGCATGGAGAGGGTCCTCCGTGGTCGACGTCACGTGGACTACCCCGGAGCTGTTCAGGCGGATCCACGACTGGAGAGTGGCCGAGGGGATGGAAACGCTGTCCGACCACCTCTACATACTGATGGAGGTGGCCCCCGAGACTGCACAGGCCGACAACGACGACGACGCCCGACGACGAGGAGAGAATCGATCCCGCCCACCACCGCGATGGCGGCTCAAGGAGAGGGACAAGGACCTGCTGCGGGCGGCGGCCACCGTCTCCGCCTGGAGTTGGGACGCCCGACGGACAACAGGAGCAGCACCATCGTTGGAAAGCGTCGACGAGGAGGCGGAAGAACTTCGCCGACGCATGAGCGCGGCGTGCGACGCCTCGATGCCGCGCTCCGTCCCGGGCGGTAGACGCGATCGCTGCGTGTACTGGTGGACACCGGAGATCGCGGAGCTGCGAGCGAGCTGCGTCCGAGCCCGCAGAAGATTCCTGAGGGCCCGCCGTCGCAGGCTGACGCGCGACGAAGAGGAGATCTCCAGCTGCTACGAGGCGTACAGAGAGGCGAGACGCACTCTTCAGCGGGAGATCAAGATCGCGAAAGCTCGGTGCTGGGCAGAACTGGTCGAGGCGGTCGAATCCGATCCGTGGGGGCGCCCCTACAAGATAGCGACGAAGAAGTTGCGACCTACGGCGCCCCCGCTGACCGCGAACATGGACCCGGTGCTGCTGAACAAGGTCATCGGTACTCTGTTCCCACCGGAAGACAGGGACGCGGGACGATCAGCGCCATCCTCCTACTTCGGCGGCGGCGACGACGACGAGGAGGCGGTGACGACGACGACGGAGTGGAGCGAAGAGCTCGGAGTCACCGAAGAGGAGCTCCTCGAAGCCACGAGGAGGATGGCATCCCGCGACGTGGCACCGGGTCCGGACGGAATCCCAGGCCGAGTGTGGGCGGAGACGATCGACGCCATGGCTCCCCGCCTGCGACACCTGTACACCAGATGCCTGAGGGAGGGTGCCTACCCCCGGACGTGGCGGACGGCGAGATTGGTTCTGCTGCGGAAAGAGGATCGTCCGCCGGACTCGCCGTCCGCGTACAGGCCTATATGCCTGCTCGACGAGGTGGGGAAGCTGTTCGAGCGAATCATCGCCGCCCGTCTGGAGGCTCACATGACGGAGAGGACGCCCGGATGGCACGAAAGCCAGTACGGATTTCGCCGAGGCCGCTCGACGGTGGACGCGGTGAGGCGAGTCCGATCCATGGCCGAGGACACGGTCGCTCGCCAGGGGGTGGGATTGGCGGTATCGCTGGACGTCACGAACGCCTTCAACTCCATCCCTTGGACCAGGATAGTGGAAGCCCTGCGATACTTCGAGGTTCCGGCCTATCTCGTCGGGGTGATCCGGGCGTACCTGAGCGACCGGTGGATCCTGTACAGCGGAAAGGACGGGGAAGAGAGAAGACGCGTCGAGCGCGGCGTGCCACAGGGCTCGGTCCTGGGACCCATACTGTGGATCACGGCCTACGACTCGGTCCTCCGATGCCCCGTGCCCCCGGGCGCGGGCCTGGTCTGCTACGCCGACGACACGCTGGTTCTGGCCGGGGGACGATGGTGGAACGAGGCGGTGAACAACGCGGAGAACGCCACGGCATGCGCGGTACGCGCCATTCGGACGCTCGGGCTGAGAGTGTCGCCTGCCAAATCCGAGGCCCTTTGGTTCTTCGACCAACGCCGCAGAGGAACCCCTCCTCCCGACCTCTCCGTGACCATCGACGGAGAAGAGGTGCCGGTGAGACGCCAGATGAGATACCTGGGTCTCACCATCGACAGCGGATGGACGTTCGGACCGCACTTCGAGCTCCTGGTCCCCAGGGTGACAGCCGCGGCCAACGCCCTGTGCGGCCTCCTACCGAACATCGGCGGAGCAGGACTGGGAGTCCGCCGACTCTACGAGGGAGTGGTCCGGTCCCGAGTCCTCTACGGGGCTCCCGTCTGGGCCGAAGATCTGGCGGCGAGTCGTCGCAGCCTGGTCCTGGTGAGAAGATTGCAGCGGACGATCGCCATCCGCATCGCCAGAGGATACAGGACGGTGTCCTACGCGTCGGCGACCGTGCTGGCGGCGTCCCCGCCGTTCGAGCTGCAGGCCCTCGCGCTCCGAAGGGTGTACGAACACCTGAGAGGTCCGAGCTCGGACAGGCGCTCGACGCCACCGTCCAACAGCCAGACGGTCCGAAACATCCGGGAGGAGACGAAGTCGGAGATCTGGGAGCGATGGCGCTCTCGGCTGGTGGAGGAGGACGCCGTACGACCACACCGCGCCGTTCGCGCCGTGCTTCCGAACTGGGACGCCTGGAGAGAACACGGCGGGGTCCCGCTAACCTTCAGGACGACGCAGGTGCTCACCGGCCACGGAGTATTCGGCGAGTACCTGCTCAGGATTCGGCGGGAGGTGACGTCCATCTGTCACCACTGCGAGGAAGAGGAGGACACGGCGCAACACACGCTGGAGCACTGCCCGGCGTGGGCAGAACCGCGACGCGTCCTACGGCTCGACATCGGCGAGAGATTAGCCCCAGAAGCGGTCGTCGAGGCGATGCTCAGAGGGCGCCAGGAGTTCGTCGCCGTCCGCACGTACTGCGAGCAAGTGATGCTCGCGAAGGAGCGGGCGGAAAGAGACCGAGAAAGATCGCGCCATCCCTCGAGGACGTCGCAGCAGCATCAGAGAAACACCAGACGCCACGGAGGCGCGGCGCAGCCGCCGCCTTAGGAGCGTGAGAACAGGATCGAGGCGTTAGGGGGCGTGGTCCCCCCCTAACGGACCAAGCAAGAACAGGACGTCTCCCTCCAAGATCTACAGGGAGATAGACGACAGGGGGCACCCCGGTAGTACTTCGCAAGAGAGCCCGGGTGTCCCTCGACCAAACGTCAGGACAGGCCACCGTGGAGTTTTAGTCGGTAAGAGTCCGACACTACCCGCGGCTGTGAAACAGCGGCGGGTGTCCATGAGGATTTCTCCACGTAAAAAAAAAAAAAAAAAAAAAAAAAGGTTGGGGTTAGGTTGGGGTTAGGTTGGGGTTAGGTTGGGGTTAGGTTGGGGTTAGGTTGGGGTTAGGTTGGGGTTAGGTTGGGGTTAGGTTGGGGTTAGGTTGGGGTTAGGTTGGGGTTAGGTTGGGGTTAGGTTGGGGTTAGGTTGGGGTTAGGTTGGGGTTAGGTTGGGGTTAGGTTGGGGTTAGGTTGGGGTTAGGTTGGGGTTAGGTTGGGGTTAGGTTGGGGTTAGGTTGGGGTTAGGTTGGGGTTAGGTTGGGGTTAGGTTGGGTTAGGTTGGGGTTAGGTTGGGTTAGGTTGGGGTTAGGTTAGGTTGGGGTTAGGTTGGGGTTAGGTTGGGGTTAGGTTGGGGTTAGGTTAGGTTGGGGTTAGGTTGGGGTTAGGTTGGGGTTAGGTTGGGGTTAGGTTGGGGTTAGGTTGGGGTTAGGTTGGGGTTAGGTTGGGGTTAGGTTGGGGTTAGGTTGGGGTTAGGTTGGGGTTAGGTTGGGGTTAGGTTGGGGTTAGGTTGGGGTTAGGTTGGGGTTAGGTTGGGGTTAGGTTGGGGTTAGGTTAGGTTGGGGTTAGGTTGGGGTTAGGTTGGGGTTAGGTTGGGGTTAGGTTGGGGTTAGGTTGGGGTTAGGTTGGGGTTAGGTTGGGGTTAGGTTGGGGTTAGGTTAGGTTGGGGTTAGGTTGGGGTTAGGTTGGGGTTAGGTTGGGGTTAGGTTGGGGTTAGGTTGGGGTTAGGTTGGGGTTAGGTTGGGGTTAGGTTGGGGTTAGGTTGGGGTTAGGTTGGGGTTAGGTTGGGGTTAGGTTGGGGTTAGGTTGGGGTTAGGTTGGGGTTAGGTTGGGGTTAGGTTGGGGTTAGGTTGGGGTTAGGTTGGGGTTAGGTTGGGGTTAGGTTGGGGTTAGGTTGGGGTTAGGTTGGGGTTAGGTTGGGGTTAGGTTGGGGTTAGGTTGGGGTTAGGTTGGGGTTAGGTTGGGGTTAGGTTGGGGTTAGGTTGGGGTTAGGTTGGGGTTAGGTTGGGGTTAGGTTGGGGTTAGGTTGGGGTTAGGTTGGGGTTAGGTTGGGGTTAGGTTGGGGTTAGGTTGGGGAGCACGAGGCGGGTATGGGTTCCCAGGTCGTAGGACCACGCCCTGGGAAACCCCGATGGATCTGATGCTCTCCTATAGTCGGGTGGCGGCTGGTCGGTGCCTTTGGTACCCGTCGGTTCGCTGATCCGGTGCGGAGAACTTCGGAGAAGTTGGTGGGCCCATATCTGCCAAGACCACTCACCTCACCTTCTCGTGGGGCTCCCCGTCACCCTGCACCGGCCTTGACCGGGGTAGGGTGCGAAAGAGTGAGTGGCACCAGGATGCAGATTTGTTGACGACCCGGCGACCAAACAAACAAACCAAACATGGAAGATAAGAAACTAGGTAAAAACGTTTACGGTGCAGGGGAGGGAGACCCCAGTACCGGCGCAGTCGTGGGTAGTCAAGTGGGCCCCGCTGCGTCGTCATCTCACGACCACGGCCGTTCGAGGGTGGACCGCCAGGCCCCCGGACGTGTTTCTGCGTCTGGCGAGGACAACGGGATGGAGATGGCGGAGGAATCTCCAAGGAGGAGGAGCACGAGGAGCTCGCTCAGGAGCACGGACAGGCCGGAGTACGCTTTTCTCGCTCCGCCCCTGGTCGACTATGCCACGTCATCGGTGGCAGTAGGGCCGCGGACGCGAGTAAGGTCCGACGACGAGGAGTCCGTCGCCTCGATCTCGTCGCGTTCGTCGCTGGCCTCTGCGACGTCCAGGGGTAAGAAGAGGAGGGTCGCCATTACGACCCCGGACGTGCCCGAGGAACTGGACATCCTCGTAAGGACGAGCTCGCCCGCGGAGGTCAGCGCGGAGGTGACGATGCGCATCTCCGAAATCATGAGGGTTGCGACGATATCGTCCAACCTGAAAGGAACGTGCATAAAGGCACTAAAAGACGCGGCGAGCTATCTCACCGCCGCCTGGAAGCACGAGTCCTGCAGGAGAAGGACCGGACAGACGCGCGACAGCGACGTCGTAGACACGAGGCTGTCCGCGGTGGAGCAAGAGAACGCAGCCCTCCGCCAACAGCTGGCGATATTGACTGCTCGCGTTCAGGAGTGTCCGCGATGCACCGGCCCACTGTGCGAGTATGGCCGTCCTCCGCGGGAAGACAACAGCGACAGGGCACGCATAGATGCCCTGGAGAAGGAGGTCCGGGAGCTCAGACCCTCCATCGTCAGGGACATCGAGGAGCTGCTCGGGAAACAACGACCGCGGACCCCCGACGCGCGTCGAGGCGCGGACCGCCCCGCTACTCTACGTACCCCCCAAACTGCGTCGCTCCCGAGGGAGCAGGAGGGTGGCGAGTCGTGGACGGTGGTGGAGTCGAGGGGGAAGAAACAACGGAAGAAGCGGAAGAAGACAGCCGCCGCCGCCGCCGCCGCCGCCGCCGCTGGAGTCGAGACGGCGAGAAACGGGGCGACCGTGGCTCCGCCGGCGACGAGCGGACGCCAGCGGCTACCGCAGACAAGGACGACAGGCGCGCCGAAACCGAGCGCCGCCGCAGCGAAGAGAGGACCGCCGCAGGCACCCAAGACGGTCACGCTTCCTCGAGCACCGCGAACATCCGCGGTGACTCTGACGTTGAACGAGGGAGCCAGGATGTCGTACGCCGACGTGCTGGAGGCAGCCAGAGCGAAGGTCCCGCTCTCGGAGGTGGGTGTGGAGTCCGTCGACATGAGGAAGGCGATGACGGGCGCCATAATCATCAGAGTCCCTGGGGACAGGGACAGGGGAAAGGCGACGCTGCTGGCGACGCGTCTGGCCGAGGCGCTGGATCCGACGGCGGTGAGAGTCGCCACACCAACCAGGATGGCCGAGCTCCAAGTGACCGGGATCGACATCTCGGTCAAAAAGGACGAACTGCGGCGAGCTTTGGCCTCGGCCGCAGGATGCGGCTGCGCCGAGATGCACATCGGAGAGATCGGCGCCACCAGGGGCGGCCTCGGGTCCGTGTGGATCAAATGCCCGGTGGCAGGAGCCCGCAAACTAGCCCAGGCGGGGAAAATCGCCCTGGGTTGGTCGACAGCCAGGATCAGAGCGATCCCGAAGCGGCCCCTCCAGTGCTTCAAGTGCCTGGAGCTGGGGCACGTGCGCGCAACGTGCGTGTCCGGTGTGGATCGCGGTCATCTGTGCTACAGGTGCGGCGGTAGCGGACATCGAGCCAGAGGCTGTCCGGCCTCTGCTCCCAAGTGCCCTCTGTGCGAGTCGCTCGGGGCACCCGCCAACCACAGGATGGGCGGGGCGGCCTGCGCGCCCCCGAAGACCAAGAAGAAGAGGAGACCGATCCGCGAGCCAGCGGCGGAAAAGAGTCCAGGAAGCGCCGCGAAAGCAGCAGCGGCGGATGGTCGGGAGGAGGCCATGGAGGTGACCGCGTAATTCGAGCGCCTCCTCCAATGCAACCTCGGTAGGTCGAGAAGAGCGCAAGATCTGCTCTCTCAGACCATCCGAGAGAACGAGGTCGCCCTCGCGGCGGTGGCCGAGCCGTACCGCGTTCCCGACGTTCCCAACTGGATCGCGGACCTGGACGGAGCCACGGCGATAACTTGGACGTCAGCCTCGAGCGCCCCCGGCGTTCCGCTCGATCGCGGCCGCGGCTTCGTCGCGGTCGAGTGGGCTAGGATAGCGGTGGTGGCCGTCTACGTCTCCCCCAACATCGGCCTGGATGCGTACGGGGACTTTCTGGACAGGGTCGGCGAGTGCGTCAGGAGATGCCTTCCCCGCCAGGCGCTCGTCCTCGGGGACTTTAACGCCCATTCCACGCAATGGGGAAACCCCGGTACCAACTCTCGGGGAAGGATGCTCACCGACTGGGCCGCGGGTCTCGGGCTCGTGCTGGCGAACAGAGGCTCGGCGAGCACCTGCGTGGCATGGAGAGGGTCCTCCGTGGTCGACGTCACGTGGACTACCCCGGAGCTGTTCAGGCGGATCCACGACTGGAGAGTGGCCGAGGGGATGGAAACGCTGTCCGACCACCTCTACATACTGATGGAGGTGGCCCCCGAGACTGCACAGGCCGACAACGACGACGACGCCCGACGACGAGGTGAGAATCGATCCCGCCCACCACCGCGATGGCGGCTCAAGGAGAGGGACAAGGACCTGCTGCGGGCGGCGGCCACCGTCTCCGCCTGGAGTTGGGACGCCCGACGGACAACAGCAGCAGCTGCAGCATCGTTGGAAAGCGTCGACGAGGAGGCGGAAGAACTTCGCCGACGCATGAGCGCGGCGTGCGACGCCTCGATGCCGCGCTCCGTCCCGGGCGGTAGACGCGATCGCTGCGTGTACTGGTGGACACCGGAGATCGCGGAGCTGCGAGCGAACTGCGTCCGAGCCCGCAGAAGATTCCTGAGGGCCCGCCGTCGCAGGCTGACGCGCGACGAAGAGGAGATCTCCAGCTGCTACGAGGCGTACAGAGAGGCGAGACGCACTCTTCAGCGGGAGATCAAGATCGCGAAAGCTCGGTGCTGGGCTGAGCTGGTCGAGGCGGTCGAATCCGATCCGTGGGGGCGGCCGTACAAGATAGCGACGAAGAAGCTGCGACCTACGGCGCCCCCGCTGACCGCGAACATGGACCCGGTGCTGCTGAACAAGGTCATCGGTACTCTGTTCCCACCGGAAGACAGGGACGCGGGACGATCAGCGCCATCCTCCTACTTCGGCGGCGACGACGACGACGAGGAGGCGGTGACGACGACGACGGAGTGGAGCGAAGAGCTCGGAGTCACCGAAGAGGAGCTCTTCGAAGCCACGAGGAGGATGGCATCCCGCGACGTGGCACCGGGTCCGGACGGAATCCCAGGCCGAGTGTGGGCGGAGACGATCGACGCCATGGCTCCCCGCCTGCGACACCTGTACACCAGATGCCTGAGGGAGGGTGCCTACCCCCGGACGTGGCGGACGGCGAGATTGGTTCTGCTGCGGAAAGAGGATCGTCCGCCGGACTCGCCGTCCGCGTACAGGCCTATATGCCTGCTCGACGAGGTGGGGAAGCTGTTCGAGCGAATCATCGCCGCCCGTCTGGAGGCTCACATGACGGAGAGGACGCCCGGATGGCACGAAAGCCAGTACGGATTTCGCCGAGGCCGCTCGACGGTGGACGCGGTGAGGCGAGTCCGATCCATGGCCGAGGACACGGTCGCTCGCCAGGGGGTGGGATTGGCGGTATCGCTGGACGTCACGAACGCCTTCAACTCCATCCCTTGGACCAGGATAGTGGAAGCCCTGCGATACTTCGAGGTTCCGGCCTATCTCGTCGGGGTGATCCGGGCGTACCTGAGCGACCGGTGGATCCTGTACAGCGGGAAGGACGGGGAAGAGAGAAGACGCGTCGAGCGCGGCGTGCCACAGGGCTCGGTCCTGGGACCCATACTGTGGATCACGGCCTACGACTCGGTCCTCCGATGCCCCGTGCCCCCGGGCGCGGGCCTGGTCTGCTACGCCGACGACACGCTGGTTCTGGCCGGGGGACGATGGTGGAACGAGGCGGTGAACAACGCGGAGAACGCCGTGGCATGCGCGGTACGCGCCATTCGGACGCTCGGGCTGAGAGTGTCGCCGGCCAAATCCGAGGCCCTCTGGTTCTTCGACCAACGCCGCAGAGGAACCCCTCCTCCCGACCTCTCCGTGACCATCGACGGAGAAGAGGTGCCGGTGAGACGCCAGATGAGATACCTGGGTCTCACCATCGACAGCGGATGGACGTTCGGACCGCACTTCGAGCTCCTGGTCCCCAGGGTGACAGCCGCGGCCAACGCCTTGTGCGGCCTCCTACCGAACATCGGCGGAGCAGGACTGGGAGTCCGCCGACTCTACGAGGGAGTGGTCCGGTCCCGAGTCCTCTACGGGGCTCCCGTCTGGGCCGAAGATCTGGCGGCGAGTCGTCGCAGCCTGGTCCTGGTGAGAAGATTGCAGCGGACGATCGCCATCCGCATCGCCAGAGGATACAGGACGGTGTCCTACGCGTCGGCGACCGTGCTGGCGGCGTCCCCGCCGTTCGAGCTGCAGGCCCTCGCGCTCCGAAGGGTGTACGAACACCTGAGAGGTCCGAGCTCGGACAGGCGCTCGACGCCACCGCCCAACAGCCAGACGGTCCGAAACATCCGGGAGGAGACGAAGTCGGAGATCTGGGAGCGGTGGCGCTCTCGGCTGGTGGAGGAGGACGCCGTACGACCACATCGCGCCGTTCGCGCCGTGCTTCCGAACTGGGACGCCTGGAGAGAACAGGGCGGGGTCCCGCTAACCTTCAGGACGACGCAGGTGCTCACCGGCCACGGAGTATTCGGCGAGTACCTGCTCAGGATTCGGCGGGAGGTGACGTCCATCTGTCACCACTGCGAGGAAGAGGAGGACACGGCGCAACACACGCTGGAGCACTGCCCGGCGTGGGCAGAACCGCGACGCGTCCTGCGGCTCGACATCGGCGAGAGATTAGCCCCCGAAGCGGTCGTCGAGGCGATGCTCAGAGGGCGCCAGGAGTTCGTCGCCGTCCGCACGTACTGCGAGCAAGTGATGCTCGCGAAGGAGCGGGCGGAAAGAGACCGAGAAAGATCGCGCCATCCCTCGAGGACGTCGCAGCAGCATCAGAGAAACACCAGACGCCACGAAGGCGCGGCGCAGCCGCCGCCTTAGGAGCGTGAGAACAGGATCGAGGCGTTAGGGGGCGTGGTCCCCCCCTAACGGACCAAACAAGAACAGGACGTCTCCCTTCAAGATCTACAGGGAGATAGACGACAGGGGGCACCCCGGTAGTACTTCGCAAGAGAGCCCGGGTGTCCCTCGACCAAACGTCAGGACAGGCCACCGTGGAGTTTTAGTCGGTAAGAGTCCGACACTACCCGCTGCTGTTTTCACGGTAGCGGGTGTCCATGAGGATTTCTCCACGTAAAAAAAAAAAAAAAAAAAAAAAAAAGGTTGGGGTTAGGTTGGGGTTAGGTTGGGGTTAGGTTGGGGTTAGGTTGGGGTTAGGTTGGGGTTAGGTTGGGGTTAGGTTAGGTTGGGGTTAGGTTGGGGTTAGGTTGGGGTTAGGTTGGGGTTAGGTTGGGGTTAGGTTGGGGTTAGGTTGGGGTTAGGTTGGGGTTAGGTTGGGGAGCACGAGGCGGGTATGGGTTCCCAGGTCGTAGGACCACGCCCTGGGAAACCCCGATGGATCTGATGCTCTCCTATAGTCGGGTGGCGGCTGGTCGGTGCCTTTGGTACCCGTCGGTTCGCTGATCCGGTGCGGAGAACTTCGGAGAAGTTGGTGGGCCCATATCTGCCAAGACCACTCACCTCACCTTCTCGTGGGGCTCCCCGTCACCCTGCACCGGCCTTGACCGGGGTAGGGTGCGAAAGAGTGAGTGGCACCAGGATGCAGATTTGTTGACGACCCGGCGACCAAACAAACAAACCAAACATGGAAGATAAGAAACTAGGTAAAAACGTTTACGGTGCAGGGGAGGGAGACCCCAGTACCGGCGCAGTCGTGGGTAGTCAAGTGGGCCCCGCTGCGTCGTCATCTCACGACCACGGCCGTTCGAGGGTGGACCGCCAGGCCCCCGGACGTGTTTCTGCGTCTGGCGAGGACAACGGGATGGAGATGGCGGAGGAATCTCCAAGGAGGAGGAGCACGAGGAGCTCGCTCAGGAGCACGGACAGGCCGGAGTACGCTTTTCTCGCTCCGCCCCTGGTCGACTATGCCACGTCATCGGTGGCAGTAGGGCCGCGGACGCGAGTAAGGTCCGACGACGAGGAGTCCGTCGCCTCGATCTCGTCGCGTTCGTCGCTGGCCTCTGCGACGTCCAGGGGTAAGAAGAGGAGGGTCGCCATTACGACCCCGGACGTGCCCGAGGAACTGGACATCCTCGTAAGGACGAGCTCGCCCGCGGAGGTCAGCGCGGAGGTGACGATGCGCATCTCCGAAATCATGAGGGTTGCGACGATATCGTCCAACCTGAAAGGAACGTGCATAAAGGCACTAAAAGACGCGGCGAGCTATCTCACCGCCGCCTGGAAGCACGAGTCCTGCAGGAGAAGGACCGGACAGACGCGCGACAGCGACGTCGTAGACACGAGGCTGTCCGCGGTGGAGCAAGAGAACGCAGCCCTCCGCCAACAGCTGGCGATATTGACTGCTCGCGTTCAGGAGTGTCCGCGATGCACCGGCCCACTGTGCGAGTATGGCCGTCCTCCGCGGGAAGACAACAGCGACAGGGCACGCATAGATGCCCTGGAGAAGGAGGTCCGGGAGCTCAGACCCTCCATCGTCAGGGACATCGAGGAGCTGCTCGGGAAACAACGACCGCGGACCCCCGACGCGCGTCGAGGCGCGGACCGCCCCGCTACTCTACGTACCCCCCAAACTGCGTCGCTCCCGAGGGAGCAGGAGGGTGGCGAGTCGTGGACGGTGGTGGAGTCGAGGGGGAAGAAACAACGGAAGAAGCGGAAGAAGACAGCCGCCGCCGCCGCCGCCGCCGCCGCCGCTGGAGTCGAGACGGCGAGAAACGGGGCGACCGTGGCTCCGCCGGCGACGAGCGGACGCCAGCGGCTACCGCAGACAAGGACGACAGGCGCGCCGAAACCGAGCGCCGCCGCAGCGAAAAGAGGACCGCCGCAGGCACCCAAGACGGTCACGCTCCCTAGAGCACCGCGAACATCCGCGGTGACTCTGACGTTGAACGAGGGAGCCAGGATGTCGTACGCCGACGTGCTGGAGGCAGCCAGAGCGAAGGTCCCGCTCTCGGAGGTGGGTGTGGAGTCCGTCGACATGAGGAAGGCGATGACGGGCGCCATAATCATCAGAGTCCCTGGGGACAGGGACAGGGGAAAGGCGACGCTGCTGGCGACGCGTCTGGCCGAGGCGCTGGATCCGACGGCGGTGAGAGTCGCCACACCAACCAGGATGGCCGAGCTCCGGGTGACCGGGATCGACATCTCGGTCAAAAAGGACGAACTGCGGCGAGCTTTGGCCTCGGCCGCAGGATGCGGCTGCGCCGAGATGCACATCGGGGAGATCGGCGCCACCAGGGGCGGCCTCGGGTCCGTGTGGATCAAATGCCCGGTGGCAGGAGCCCGCAAACTAGCCCAGGCGGGAAAAATAGCCCTGGGTTGGTCGACAGCGAGGATCAGAGCGATCCCGAAGCGGCCCCTCCAGTGCTTCAAGTGCCTGGAGCTGGGGCACGTGCGCGCAACATGCGTGTCCGGGGTGGATCGCGGGCATCTGTGCTACAGGTGCGGCGGTAGCGGACATCGAGCCAGAGGCTGTCCGGCCTCTGCTCCCAAGTGCCCTCTGTGCGAGTCGCTCGGGGCACCCGCCAACCACAGGATGGGCGGGGCGGCCTGCGCTCCCCCGAAGACCAAGAAGAAGAGGAGACCCATCCGCGAGCCAGCGGCGGAAAAGTGTCCAGGAAGCGCCGCGAAAGCAGCAGCGGCGGATGGTCGGGAGGAGGCCATGGAGGTGACCGCGTAATTCGAGCGCCTCCTCCAATGCAACCTCGGTAGGTCGAGAAGAGCGCAAGATCTGCTCTCTCAGACCATCCGAGAGAACGAGGTCGCCCTCGCGGCGGTGGCCGAGCCGTACCGCGTTCCCGACGTTCCCAACTGGATCGCGGACCTGGACGGAGCCACGGCGATAACTTGGACGTCAGCCTCGAGTGCCCCCGGCGTTCCGCTCGATCGCGGCCGCGGCTTCGTCGCGGTCGAGTGGGCTAGGATAGCGGTGGTGGCCGTCTACGTCTCCCCCAACATCGGCCTGGATGCGTACGGGGACTTTCTGGACAGGGTCGGCGAGTGCGTCAGGAGATGCCTTCCCCGCCAGGCGCTCGTCCTCGGGGACTTTAACGCCCATTCCACGCAATGGGGAAACCCCGGTACCAACTCTCGGGGAAGGATGCTCACCGACTGGGCCGCGGGTCTCGGGCTCGTGCTGGCGAACAGAGGCTCGGCGAGCACCTGCGTGGCATGGAGAGGGTCCTCCGTGGTCGACGTCACGTGGACTACCCCGGAGCTGTTCAGGCGGATCCACGACTGGAGAGTGGCCGAGGGGATGGAAACGCTGTCCGACCACCTCTACATACTGATGGAGGTGGCCCCCGAGGCTACACAGGCCGACAACGACGACGACGCCCGACGACGAGGAGAGAATCGATCCCGCCCACCACCGCGATGGCGGCTCAAGGAGAGGGACAAGGACCTGCTGCGGGCGGCGGCCACCGTCTCCGCCTGGAGCTGGGACGCCCGACGGACAACAGCAGCAGCAGCATCGTTGGAAAGCGTCGACGAGGAGGCGGAAGAACTTCGCCGACGCATGAGCGCGGCGTGCGACGCCTCGATGCCGCGCTCCGTCCCGGGCGGTAGACGCGATCGCTGCGTGTACTGGTGGTCACCGGAGATCGCGGAGCTGCGAGCGAGCTGCGTCCGAGCCCGCAGAAGATTCCTGAGGGCCCGCCGTCGCAGGCTGACGCGCGACGAAGAGGAGATCTCCAGCTGCTACGAGGCGTACAGGGAGGCGAGACGCACTCTTCAGCGGGAGATCAAGATCGCGAAAGCTCGGTGCTGGGCAGAACTGGTCGAGGCGGTCGAATCCGATCCGTGGGGGCGGCCCTACAAGATAGCGACGAAGAAGTTGCGACCTGCGGCGCCCCCGCTGACCGCGAACATGGACCCGGTGCTGCTGAACAAGGTCATCGGTACTCTGTTCCCACCGGAAGACAGGGACGCGGGACGATCAGCGCCATCCTCCTACTTCGGCGGCGACGACGACGACGAGGAGGCGGCGACGACGACGACGGAGTGGAGCGAAGAGCTCGGAGTCACCGAAGAGGAGCTCTTCGAAGCCACGAGGAGGATGGCATCCCGCGACGTGGCACCGGGTCCGGACGGAATCCCAGGCCGAGTGTGGGCGGAGACGATCGACGCCATGGCTCCCCGCCTGCGACACCTCTACACGAGATGCCTGAGGGAGGGTGTCTACCCCCGGACGTGGCGGACGGCGAGATTGGTTCTGCTACGGAAAGAGGATCGTCCGCCGGACTCGCCGTCCGCGTACAGGCCCATATGCCTGCTCGACGAGGTGGGGAAGCTGTTCGAGCGAGTCATCGCCGCCCGTCTGGAGGCTCACATGACGGAGAGGACGCCCGGATGGCACGAAAGCCAGTACGGATTTCGCCGAGGCCGCTCGACGGTGGACGCGGTGAGGCGAGTCCGATCCATGGCCGAGGACACGGTCGCTCGCCAGGGGGTGGGATTGGCGGTATCGCTGGACGTCACGAACGCCTTCAACTCCATCCCTTGGACCAGGATAGTGGAAGCCCTGCGATACTTCGAGGTTCCGGCCTATCTCGTCGGGGTGATCCGGGCGTACCTGAGCGACCGGTGGATCCTGTACAGCGGAAAGGACGGGGAAGAGAGAAGACGCGTCGAGCGCGGCGTGCCACAGGGCTCGGTCCTGGGACCCATACTGTGGATCACGGCCTACGACTCGGTCCTCCGATGCCCCGTGCCCCCGGGCGCGGGCCTGGTCTGCTACGCCGACGACACGCTGGTTCTGGCCGGGGGACGATGGTGGAACGAGGCGGTGAACAACGCGGAGAACGCCGTGGCATGCGCGGTACGCGCCATTCGGACGCTCGGGCTGAGAGTGTCGCCGGCCAAATCCGAGGCCCTCTGGTTCTTCGACCAACGCCGCAGAGGAACCCCTCCTCCCGACCTCTCCGTGACCATCGACGGAGAAGAGGTGCCGGTGAGACGCCAGATGAGATACCTGGGTCTCACCATCGACAGCGGATGGACGTTCGGACAGCACTTCGAGCTCCTGGTCCCCAGGGTGACAGCCGCGGCCAACGCCTTGTGCGGCCTCCTACCGAACATCGGCGGAGCAGGATTGGGAGTCCGCCGACTCTACGAGGGAGTGGTCCGGTCCCGAGTCCTCTACGGGGCTCCCGTCTGGGCCGAAGATCTGGCGGCGAGTCGTCGCAGCCTGGTCCTGGTGAGAAGATTGCAGCGGACGATCGCCATCCGCATCGCCAGAGGATACAGGACGGTGTCCTACGCGTCGGCGACCGTGCTGGCGGCGTCCCCGCCGTTCGAGCTGCAGGCCCTCGCGCTCCGAAGGGTGTACGAACACCTGAGAGGTCCGAGCTCGGACAGGCGCTCGACGCCACCGTCCAACAGCCAGACGGTCCGAAACATCCGGGAGGAGACGAAGTCGGAGATCTGGGAGCGATGGCGCTCTCGGCTGGTGGAGGAGGACGCCGTACGACCACATCGCGCCGTTCGCGCCGTGCTTCCGAACTGGGACGCCTGGAGAGAACACGGCGGGGTCCCGCTAACCTTCAGGACGACGCAGGTGCTCACCGGCCACGGAGTATTCGGCGAGTACCTGCTCAAGATTCGGCGGGAGGTGACGTCCATCTGTCACCACTGCGAGGAAGAGGAGGACACGGCGCAGCACACGCTGGAGCACTGCCCGGCGTGGGCAGAACCGCGACGCGTCCTGCGGCTCGACATCGGCGAGAGATTAGCCCCCGAAGCGGTCGTCGAGGCGATGCTCAGAGGGCGCCAGGAGTTCGTCGCCGTCCGCACATACTGCGAGCAAGTGATGCTCGCGAAGGAGCGGGCGGAAAGAGACCGAGAAAGATCGCGCCATCCCTCGAGGACGTCGCAGCAGCATCAGAGAAACACCAGACGCCACGAAGGCGCGGCGCAGCCGCCGCCTTAGGAGCGTGAGAACAGGATCGAGGCGTTAGGGGGCGTGGTCCCCCCCTAACGGACCAAACAAGAACAGGACGTCTCCCTTCAAGACCTACAGGGAGATAGACGACAGGGGGCACCCCGGTAGTACTTCGCAAGAGAGCCCGGGTGTCCCTCGACCAAACGTCAGGACAGGCCACCGTGGAGTTTTAGTCGGTAAGAGTCCGACACTACCCGCGGCTGTGAAACAGCGGCGGGTGTCCATGAGGATTTCTCCACGTAAAAAAAAAAAAAAAAAAAAAAAAGGTTGGGGTTAGGTTGGGGTTAGGTTGGGGTTAGGTTGGGGTTAGGTTGGGGTTAGGTTGGGGTTAGGTTGGGGTTAGGTTGGGGTTAGGTTGGGGTTAGGTTGGGGTTAGGTTGGGGTTAGGTTGGGGTTAGGTTGGGGTTAGGTTGGGGTTAGGTTGGGGTTAGGTTGGGGTTAGGTTGGGGTTAGGTTGGGGTTAGGGGTTAGGTTGGGGTTAGGTTGGGGTTAGGTTAGGTTGGGGTTAGGTTGGGGTTAGGTTGGGGTTAGGTTGGGGTTAGGTTGGGGTTAGGTTGGGGTTAGGTTGGGGTTAGGTTGGGGTTAGGTTGGGGTTAGGTTGGGGTTAGGTTGGGGTTAGGTTGGGGTTAGGTTGGGGTTAGGTTGGGGTTAGGTTGGGGTTAGGTTGGGGTAGGTTAGGTTGGGGTTAGGTTGGGGTTAGGTTGGGGTTAGGTTGGGGTTAGGTTGGGGTTAGGTTGGGGTTAGGTTGGGGTTAGGTTGGGGTTAGGTTGGGGTTAGGTTGGGGTTAGGTTGGGGTTAGGTTGGGGTTAGGTTGGGGTTAGGTTGGGGTTAGGTTGGGGTTAGGTTGGGGTTAGGTTGGGGTTAGGTTGGGGTTAGGTTAGGTTGGGGTTAGGTTAGGTTAGGTTGGGGTTAGGTTGGGGTTAGGTTGGGGTTAGGTTGGGGTTAGGTTGGGGTTAGGTTGGGGTTAGGTTGGGGTTAGGTTGGGGTTAGGTTGGGGTTAGGTTGGGGTTAGGTTGGGGTTAGGTTGGGGTTAGGTTGGGGTTAGGTTGGGGTTAGGTTGGGGTTAGGTTGGGGTTAGGTTGGGGTTAGGTTGGGGTTAGGTTAGGTTGGGGTTAGGTTGGGTTAGGTTGGGGTTAGGTTGGGGTTAGGTTGGGTTAGGTTGGGGTTAGGTTGGGGTTAGGTTGGGGTTAGGTTGGGGTTAGGTTGGGGTTAGGTTGGGGTTAGGTTGGGGTTAGGTTGGGGTTAGGTTGGGGTTAGGTTGGGGTTAGGTTGGGGTTAGGTTGGGGTTAGGTTGGGGTTAGGTTGGGGTTAGGTTGGGGTTAGGTTGGGGTTAGGTTGGGGTTAGGTTGGGGTTAGGTTGGGGTTAGGTTAGGTTGGGGTTAGGTTGGGGTTAGGTTGGGGTTAGGTTGGGGTTAGGTTGGGGTTAGGTTGGGGTTAGGTTGGGGTTAGGTTGGGGTTAGGTTGGGGTTAGGTTGGGGTTAGGTTGGGGTTAGGTTGGGGTTAGGTTAGGTTGGGGTTAGGTTGGGGTTAGGTTGGGGTTAGGTTGGGGTTAGGTTGGGGTTAGGTTGGGGTTAGGTTAGGTTGGGGTTAGGTTGGGGTTAGGTTGGGGTTAGGTTGGGGTTAGGTTGGGGTTAGGTTAGGTTGGGGTTAGGTTGGGGTTAGGTTGGGGTTAGGTTGGGGTTAGGTTGGGGTTAGGTTGGGGTTAGGTTGGGGTTAGGTTGGGGTTAGGTTGGGGTTAGGTTAGGTTGGGGTTAGGTTAGGTTAGGTTGGGGTTAGGTTGGGGTTAGGTTGGGGTTAGGTTGGGGTTAGGTTGGGGTTAGGTTGGGGTTAGGTTGGGGTTAGGTTGGGGTTAGGTTGGGGTTAGGTTGGGGTTAGGTTGGGGTTAGGTTGGGGTTAGGTTGGGGTTAGGTTGGGGTTAGGTTGGGGTTAGGTTGGGGTTAGGTTGGGGTTAGGTTGGGGTTAGGTTGGGGTTAGGTTGGGTTAGGTTGGGGTTAGGTTGGGGTTAGGTTGGGGGTTAGGTTGGGGTTAGGTTGGGGTTAGGTTAGGTTGGGGTTAGGTTGGGGTTAGGTTGGGGTTAGGTTAGGTTGGGGTTAGGTTGGGGTTAGGTTGGGGTTAGGTTGGGGTTAGGTTGGGGTTAGGTTGGGGTTAGGTTGGGGTTAGGTTGGGGTTAGGTTGGGGTTAGGTTGGGGTTAGGTTGGGGTTAGGTTGGGGTTAGGTTGGGGTTAGGTTGGGGTTAGGTTGGGGTTAGGTTGGGGTTAGGTTGGGGTTAGGTTGGGGTTAGGTTGGGGTTAGGTTGGGGTTAGGTTGGGGTTAGGTTGGGGTTAGGTTGGGGTTAGGTTGGGGTTAGGTTGGGGTTAGGTTGGGGTTAGGTTGGGGTTAGGTTAGGTTGGGGTTAGGTTGGGGTTAGGTTGGGGTTAGGTTGGGGTTAGGTTGGGGTTAGGTTGGGGTTAGGTTGGGGTTAGGTTGGGGTTAGGTTGGGGTTAGGTTAGGTTGGGGTTAGGTTGGGGTTAGGTTGGGGTTAGGTTGGGGTTAGGTTGGGGTTAGGTTGGGGTTAGGTTGGGGTTAGGTTGGGGTTAGGTTGGGGTTAGGTTGGGGTTAGGTTGGGGTTAGGTTAGGTTGGGGTTAGGTTGGGGTTAGGTTGGGGTTAGGTTGGGGTTAGGTTGGGGTTAGGTTGGGGTTAGGTTGGGGTTAGGTTGGGGTTAGGTTGGGGTTAGGTTGGGGTTAGGTTGGGGTTAGGTTGGGGTTAGGTTGGGGTTAGGTTGGGGTTAGGTTGGGGTTAGGTTGGGGTTAGGTTGGGGTTAGGTTGGGGTTAGGTTGGGGTTAGGTTGGGGTTAGGTTGGGGTTAGGTTGGGGTTAGGTTGGGGAGCACGAGGCGGGTATGGGTTCCCAGGTCGTAGGACCACGCCCTGGGAAACCCCGATGGATCTGATGTTCTCCTATAGTCGGGTGGCGGCTGGTCGGTGCCTTTGGTACCCGTCGGTTCGCTGATCCGGTGCGGAGAACTTCGGAGAAGTTGGTGGGCCCATATCTGCCAAGACCACTCACCTCACCTTCTCGTGGGGCTCCCCGTCACCCTGCACCGGCCTTGACCGGGGTAGGGTGCGAAAGAGTGAGTGGCACCAGGATGCAGATTTGTTGACGACCCGGCGACCAAACAAACAAACCAAATATGGAAGATAAGAAACTAGGTAAAAACGTTTACGGTGCAGGGGAGGGATACCCCAGTACCGGCGCAGTCGTGGGTAGTCAAGTGGGCCCCGCTGCGTCGTCATCTCACGACCACGGCCGTTCGAGGGTGGACCGCCAGGCCCCCGGACGTGTTTCTGCGTCTGGCGAGGACAACGGGATGGAGATGGCGGAGGAATCTCCAAGGAGGAGGAGCACGAGGAGCTCGCTCAGGAGCACGGACAGGTCGGAGTACGCTTTTCTCGCTCCGCCCCTGGTCGACTATGCCACGTCATCGGTGGCAGTATGGCCGCGGACGCGAGTAAGGTCCGACGACGAGGAGTCCGTCGCCTCGATCTCGTCGCGTTCGTCGCTGGTCTCTGCGACGTCCAGGGGTAAGAAGAGGAGGGTCGCCATTACGACCCCGGACGTGCCCGAGGAACTGGACATCCTCGTAAGGACGAGCTCGCCCGCGGAAGTCAGCGCGGAGGTGACGATGCGCATCTCTGAAATCATGAAGGTTGCGACGATATCGTCCAACCTGAAGGGGACGTGCATTAAGACGCTGAAGGACGCGGCGAGCTACCTCACCGCCGCCTGGAAGCACGAGTCCTGCAGGAGAAGGTCCGGACAGGCGCGCGACAGCGACGTCGTAGACACGAGGCTGTCCGCGGTGGAGCAAGAGAACGCAGCCCTTCGCCAACAGCTGGCGATATTGACTGCTCGCGTTCAGGAGTGTCCGCGATGCACCGGCCCACTGTGCGAGTATGGCCGTCCTCCGCGGGAAGACAACAGCGACAGGGCACGCCTGGATGCCCTGGAGAAGGAGGTCCGGGAGCTCAGACCCTCCATCGTCAGGGACATCGAGGAGCTGCTCGGGAAACAACGACCGCGGACCCCCGACGCGCGTCGAGGCGCGGACCGCCCCGCTACTCTACGTACCCCCCAAACTGCGTCGCTCCCGAGGGAGCAGGAGGGTGGCGAGTCGTGGACGGTGGTGGAGCCGAGGGGGAAGAAACAACGGAAGAAGCGGAAGAAGACAGCCGCCGCCGCCGCCGCCGCCGCCGCCGCTGGAGTCGAGACGGCGAGAAACGGGGCGACCGTGGCTCCGCCGGCGACGAGCGGACGCCAGCGGCTACCGCAGACCAGGACGACAGGCGCGCCGAAACCGAGCGCCGCCGCAGCGAAGAGAGGACCGCCGCAGGCTCCCAAGACGGTCACGCTCCCTCGAGCACCGCGAACATCCGCGGTGACTCTGACGTTGAACGAGGGAGCCAGGATGTCGTACGCCGACGTGCTGGAGGCAGCCAGAGCGAAGGTCCCGCTCTCGGAGGTGGGTGTGGAGTCCGTCGACATGAGGAAGGCGATGACGGGCGCCATAATCATCAGAGTCCCTGGGGACAGGGACAGGGGAAAGGCGACGCTGCTGGCGACGCGTCTGGCCGAGGCGCTGGATCCGACGGCGGTGAGAGTCGCCACACCAACCAGGATGGCCGAGCTCCAAGTGACCGGGATCGACATCTCGGTCAAAAAGGACGAACTGCGGCGAGCTTTGGCCTCGGCCGCGGGATGCGGCTGCGCCGAGATGCACATCGGAGAGATCGGCGCCACCAGGGGCGGCCTCGGGTCCGTGTGGATCAAATGCCCGGTGGCAGGAGCCCGCAAACTAGCCCAGGCGGGGAAAATCGCCCTGGGT